>NC_066243.1:16185112-16445112 GCF_024542735.1 Bombus huntii
GCATAGTATCTTCTATTCAAAATGACCATTTTATATAATCAATAATTTATTCATTCAGTTTGTATAAAAGTGAGTACAAATGCATATGTACATACTATCATTGGTGAGGCACAGAACATTTTCCATTACGAACATAATTTAATTGTTAATGAACATTATTTTAAATATGTTTTCTACTCGTCAATTTAATTATGATCACGTTACAACTATTTGATTACTGACTAATTATTGGTTATATGATGCTTATTTGACCAGGTTAAATTAGCGCGCGCCTATATGGGAAAAACGAGCGTTTCTATTGGCCCAGAATATTGTAAAGTCAAATCGGGCGTCCCTATTGGTGGAAAATATTGTAAAGTTTAATCGAGCATTCTCATTGGCGTAGAAGATTGTGAAGTCCTCACCACTGTTAATTAAAGGAGATGCGTGGCGCGGGGTGACATTCAACTGTTAAAATTTATGGAGCGAAAACTCGCGCGACATCTCGTCTATATCAACACTTTCATTTAGATTTTATTATTTATATTTAATTATCTCAAATTGTTTGGTTAATCATCACATAGCTTTCAGAATAAATTAATCACACATATATATTATTCATATATAATAATAATTTATATATTGTTAAAAGTTTATCACTTCTTCGTCTTGCTCCTGTTTCCTGAAAACGACCTTGTAAGTGTAATGTAAATGTAAATGTAAGTAATTTTGTAATCTATACTTCATTTAATCCTATTCGTTGTATTTAAATTTGTCATTTTTGAATCGAATATTGTCATTAAAATTTCAATAGAAATCAATAGAGATTAATCTTCCACTAGATCAAATTTTCCAAATAATCAATATTACTCTTAAGAGCGAATTATAATATTCCATGTCTCGTTACAGTTTTCTTCCATGGGATTGCATGATTCCTCCTTGATGACAGTCTTCACGATTACTGATTATTAGTGAATGACTACTGATTAGTGATTACGATTATTCAGTGAATGACTACGTTCCTGGCATCTTATAGTGAGTCGTATGCATTTTTGTTCCTCTGGTTATTCAGTCATGTCGTAGGACGAAAGGTCCGAATCGACACGGGTGACTGGTTGTATTACGTAGAATTTTTCGCGAGCGCAGTGATCGCAGGTATTTATTATACGCGTGAGTAGCAACGTCTCCCTTTCCTATGTATTATTTATTAGTTCAGGATAAGTTTTCTTGCACATCGCTTTTGTTTTTTTAATTACACGATACTAATAAATTTTATATTAGTAATATTAATAATGATGCCACCTGATACAAACGATGTTATATTAACCATTAATTTGATCGAAGATATGTTCACTATAATTACTTTCAAAATCGAAATATACTAAAAATATATATTTACGGAGAATTGGAATGATTCGATTAAATATTTCGTAGTGACGAAATCGTATACTCCCCGACTTTGTTGCATTAAAAATTGCAATTATTGCATATTTAATAATAGTAAGTCATTTTTTATCTCACATTCTTTTCTTTGATGCCACTATTTCAAAGGATTTAATTATTTGCCTTTCATTTTTGAATTAGAGTATTTTGAATAATTTAAAATATACATATAGAGATATTAAAGTTCAAACCTGCCGTACAGAAATGTATTGAATTTTATGTGCAAGAAAAAATTTCGCGACAGGCAAATTTTGGAATCAAAGCAAAAAGTTTTGTACATTGCTTTCGTGTTTTCGAAAATGTGCTTTGACGAAGAAATTGCCTGAGGTTGTTTGCATTAATATTTAACTTTGAGTCAATTATTAAATCAATTTCTTATTCATTGTCAATTTGTCCTTTTTGTAATGGAATTTCAATAATTCACAAAAGTCAGTTATTTGATTGAATTATCATATCGCGTTCATCTTATTCGTGCTCTTCTCTATAAGTAAATTCAATATTGGTATTTTGGTAATTTATTAAATTAATAATGTAGAGCATACAGTGATAGTAATTGAGATAAAACTCGAGAATAGAAAATGAAGAAAGATTAGCCCGTTAAATGCAAAATAGACGAGTTAATTCTTTTTTTTAGTTAGGATTTTCAGGTTTAACCATTTCCGTGTTTATTGCCAGGACCTCACTCACGTGCCCAGGTGCTACTTGAGCGAGGAAAAGGCAATGAGTACGATGACTATTGATTTCATAACAATTTCTAAGCGACTGACGATGCGTTAGTGTATCGTGCGCGACGTACTTTCTACATAGTGTGTTTGGGTAGGCTGTGGAATTGCGTCGTTTTAGTGCTTATTTCATTTGCTATAAATTTAAGCAGTAAAAAATATAAATCATTTTGATCACAACCGGCGAAAACAGATTTCCTATGAAATACGGCGAATCGTAGATATCGGTATTAGTAATTTTATTGTTAAATTATAATAAATGGTACTAAATTTCGTACCATCTGTAATTTTCCTGAAAAATAGATACACTCTTTGAATTACGAATATTTGCAGTTAAAATCGAGGATTAGTTTTATTGTGTTGTACGCAATGGTCGCTAGCCCTCGTAAGTCGATTTCAGGTAAATGGTACGTAAATTAGAGTGTGCAAGTAGCGTGCTGAACTCGGGTGTCGGAGGCGTCTCGGGACGTCCTCTCTAGCGTAGGTCCTTGCGCCCGGGTGGTATGCGAGAGAATCGTGGAGTGAATGTGTTGGTGTTCCTGTATTGCCATTTTTAAATATAGGGCTAGGTAGGATAGATAGCATACTTTCTGGCGTGTCTGTTGCGTATAATAAGTAGGTAGGCCCGGGCAGGTTGGCACAGTTTCTGGTCGGGTAGGCGCGTTTTCGCGTGACCAACCTGTTTCAGGGAATCTAATTTGAAAAATCGACAGTAAACCTAGAACTAGTGGGGAATGCCACTCGTTTATGGTTTTGCCTATCGGTATTTTGAATTGCGCGGTCGTGGTCGCGAGTGGGTCTCGATACGCACGTTTATGTATCGCTCGAGCACGCATATGCGAATGGGCAACGACCACTGTTGCGATCGTTGGTCAGTCCACGTGCGCTTGGATCAGCTTTCGCGATTTATATTTTTATTTCACCTTTGTAAGTTATTTTTTGGTTTGCGATTTAGAAAGTTTCGAGCCTAGAATGTAAGTTTCAGCGGGTATCGCGCCCGAACAAGAGGCTATGAGCCGAAGAGGCCCGGCAAACTGCCATTGAAGAGGGCAACTACTAATGGCTTTCCATCCTCTGGCTCACCCAGAGCATGGAAAGTCATTCGTTACTACTTTATCACTGTGCTTGCTTTTAGTATTTGTAGTACAATAGCAACGGTTGTAATTTATCCGTTAGCCGACATACGTGTCGGTCTCTCGTCACGTTGGGCAAATCGCCGTTGTTACGTCGGGCGACCGTCTACCTAGACCAGGCCATATACCGCGGGCCAGCCGGACATCAGATGTCCGCTCATCCTTATGACGTATCCTCAATAGCCTTAAGTACCCGTCATAAATCCCAGTAATTTGCTTGCTAAGGTCCTTCAGACCGAACAAATATCTTTTTCTAAATCACTTTCTGAAGACTATTGTCTACCACGGCTTGACAAGGGAATGTTAGGTTTTCCCACGTACGATACTTCCTAATAGCAACTTTCTATCGCGGGCGGCTAAGACCCTTCCTAATCCACCAACCTCCGTTTAATATATAAAATGGTCATAAAACGAATTTGGACTATGGGGCCATATAACCAAAATAGAGGTAATGCAATCTAAAATACTCAGAACAATAGCAAACGCGCCATGGTACGTTAGAAACAAGGACATTCGGAAAGACCTGGGAATACCAACGGTCAAGGTGGAGATTAACAGATGTGCAAGAAGGTACAGAGAAAGAATAGCAACGCACCCGAACCGACTGGCAACGGAAACGGTCGGCGCATCATAAAAAGAAGATCAACAAGGAAACAGCCAACAGATCTCACAAAGGACATAACCTAACAAACAAACATTCACCACACTAAAGAAATAAATCAATTAAATTCGATTGCATACTGCTCTCACTTTCCTGACCAAAAACGTCATGAACAAATCCGATGGTCCCCATCGCTAGCTTTCTAACTAGCGATACTGACGAACATTTGTAATTTATTGCTGTATTACTTAAGACTGTCATGGTTTATATATGACTTTATTTCGTCATTTCATATGGGCATATACATTTCAAGAAAAATCAGAGATGATATGTAAATAAGTTTGAAACATATGATATACAAATTTACTACTTATATGCAAAGTAACGATAATCAAGTTAATAATATTTTATGGAGTAATAATTTAGTTGAAATATATATCGTGAAGATTTTCATTATTTTAGAATATCAACAGTGAGCGTTCGTTATTATAGTTATCATTTTTTTGTCCATAGTATTTTCGATCAATTAATCACGAAATGACTTTACAAAATGTTTGAACTTGCTGTGCACAGATTAACGTTCATTCGCGAGCATCGTTTATTTTCAAGAATTTTGTATAGAAAACGTTGTACGAGTGTAATTCGACGTAAATTCGACTTTCGGCAATTTATTCAAAAATTATATAACGAAATAGGAATTATACAAGCAAGGCCATGGTTGAGAATAATTGCAACTGTACATATACAGTCGTTGAAATGAAAAAAAACGAAAATGATAGAATTGACGTCAATCTTTAATGCAAAGAGCAACAGTTATATTCATCCTACGAAATGATAGTGTAAATGTATTACTAAATAGTTCGATAAAGAAATCATGATTTTAATCAATTCTTTTTTCGTCTTGATATTCAAAATAAATTTTCCATTTTTGATAGCTTTCAAATCCAAATTGAAATTAAAAGACTGTGGCTTATTTCCATAATTTATTCGCTTTTTATGTCTAATGTCACATTTTTTCTATTATATGTACTAATGCAATAAATAAGTTTGTCGTAGATCTATTAACACAGTTATTACGTAAATGGTACTTGAAATTATGAGTATCACATCAAAGATTCAAGAATGAATCAATGGAACTTGGAATATGTCCCTGTCTAATCAAGCATACACATTGACGTCGCTCGTTGATTGCTGTTATATTTACATATGTCTCATAAGCAAAGGCACAAGGGCGTCTCTGTGCAACGTTCTCTTTCTATTTCTATTCCGTTTTTTCACTTTGCTCGCGTATTCTATCTTTATATCTCTATGGTAGTCAGCGGCAAAATCTCTAATTTTTTTACACGATCGGTATTTCAGAATATGGCGCACAAAGCATCGACGAGAAAGTCTATCCTGTATTTGAGCATGCTCGCCTGTGACCCGACGAAAAAACCTTCGAATATTCGTCGGTATTACAGAACATGCGACGCGACATCCCGTAAGATGCCAGCTTCATTTTTATCGCTTTGGACGATTGAGTCGAATTGTTTAGGATCAGTGGTATAATGTCACGCCTATCCCGTACTTAGTTAGCGATTGTAGTTGATTAATTAGATAACGTCTATACTTTGTCAATAATTATACAGAAATTGAAGAGTATCGTAACACCGTTTACCGACTGCTTTAGTTTTGAAAAGTCTGCAGTCAGGCAACCCAGTTTGCGTAGGTGTCCGTACGATGGCTATAGTTTCGAGTGGCGCCAGTTTTTAATTGAATATATATATATAGCATAAGACGTGACAGTATAGTATTTGTGAGCCATAGCTTATGATCCTAAAAGGACCTAAAGCATAGAGCCTCGATTGAAGAAATTTGTTTTGATCGAATCATCTTTTTAAGTATCGTTTAATTTATAATTTACATTAAGGATTCCAAAGATAAAGGATTCCTTTATCTTTCCGTGCATTTTTCGTTAGTTTCAAAAATGGACCTTCCTCTAAAGGTTTTATTCTATTCGCAACATTCTTGTTACTTATTTTTTCGATACTTTGAAACGACGTCTAACCCGATAAGATTTTCTCGGCACGAATCGTTCGCAAACCCGATTGGTCATATCTTTGTTTATGGCCTGTTATGGTGAAATACTTTTACGCGTCATCTACACTGTCTGTATTATGGACCATTAATACCATACGACGTAATCGTTGTTTGTATCCTGTCGCCAAAAGGTGCAACTGAAAATAGCAACATTTCTTCATTGCGTGATTATGTCATTAGCTCGCGGCACGCGCTAAAGATTGCGTTATGAAATAACACGGTCACGAAAGAATGGTTTACCTTAAAAATGGTATATGCAAATGTGTACGCATTTCCGTGTAGTAACTTTTACGTCAAGTCTCGCACCCCTTGGTTTACGTTTGATCCTTCGATTCTGCGATTATTTCCTCTTTTTCTTTGCCATCTTGGTATACTTTTGAAGGTAAACTATATCAAGCAGCCAGGTGTACTTTATTGTTCACTATCCTCGATGGTACAAGCTGAAAGAAAGTTGCCAGTTTTACGGGTGAAACGCGTTTAAGGCTGCGTTGAATGACAAATAAATATGCTAATGGCTATTCCGGGAACTTCAAATGCCGCGCATCTTAGCTTTTGCACCGCATCGAAAGAAGAAAGTTAAGTTAAGTTGCTCGGTACCTTCGCGGCCTGTTTGGAAGGAAGTGCCACGAACGGCCAAAACGAAGGGAGGCGGCTAGAACGAAGAGAGACAAGTTGGAGGGAGCGAGCGTGCAAGATGGAACGAGAGTTCTCTTAAATAATAGAAAATTCAGAGGAAGTTGATAAGCCAGGGCGCGTTCAAACTTTTCACTCGCCGCCTTCCATTTCTTATTATAATGAATACATATCGGCTTAGTCGAAGCTGGAAAGCTACGACTATAAGAACCCTTTTCCACTTTTTGCGGCCTGTGCTCCTTGCCTCGTGCTCTAATACCACTGATTTAAACACGTCCGTGTATCCTAAGATAAATAACGTTGCTGTTCTTTTTTTTTTTTTTTTTTTTTTTTTTTTTTGGAAGATTCGCAGAACAAAGCTAGTTGTTGTATCGGAAGATTAATTTGTTCAGTTTCGCCGTCAGAACAGTCCTTGACGGGTTCAATTGGAAATGTCAGTGGCAGATTGCGTTTGTCGAACCACATGTTGCCAGCCGACATGCCACGAAATCCTGTTCACATGCACGCATACGACGAATAAATCGGCGAATATTTTGGCTATTACTATTACGGTAGCTGGCGTGTCTTGGCGCGCGACGGCTGTACGTTCGTCGACCAGGGCGCACGCTTTGCCATTTTCATTCAGGATCGATCGTGCGATTTTCCAGTAAACTTTCTCTTATAAAATATTCGTTTCGACGATACCATCCGTAAATGGCTTTACAATTACGCGTCCGAAACTGCGGTGGCAACGTTGCCGCGAAATTCCAAGCCGAATATTTATGGACGTTAAACGAAAACAAACTTATAAATTTGCCGAATCTATCAGGAGGTAGAGAAAATTGAACGAAATAGAAGATGTATTTCTCGAGGATGAAAATCGTAGGGAAAATTTCCGACTAACCGTAAAGCCTAACGGGGTTGCTTTATTAAGAGCGGGGGAGGCGATACAATCCACAGAGACAAATGGCCTCGGCAACGTTAAATCATCATGAAAAAGTTTGCGATTTAATAAGCAATTTCATGGAAATTCCGTGATCGTTAGCGTAACGACTTTCTCAATAAAAATTTCAGGATATTCTCGGTTCTCGCGCTTGACAGAGGATACGGGAAACGCATTCGAGATCGTTACGTTTTTAATACAACTCCTGAAACGATCGAAGCGTTCGTTATTCTTGCTTCTTTACCTCGTTACGATATATTCCTACGTCGTCGTGGATTCGATGGACGTTTCAAAGATGATAGAAGCCGGATAAAATATTCGCCAACGAGGAGGGTGAATGTAAGTCGGTTGACAGGGATCGTCTTAAGCGAAAGGACACGTCTTTGAGGTGAGATGCTCGTTGATCCTTTGTGATTCCACTTTTTATCCCGTCGAATCGATCATCCGCCGTGTTGCTCGGCTATCGGACACGTTAGCACGGCTGTGTCTATGAGAATTCGTTCGATGTGTATCGTTGTCATCGTAGACGAGATCCGAATACCATCGAGTACGTACTTATATCGCTCGAACCGGGGATAAAATAACTTTTGGCTCGGCGATATATTCTTGGATTTATTTCGACTATCGTTTTTCTTATTGTTATGTATCGTTTGCATCGCGTTCAACATTTTGGCAAACCTTCGTCGTGCTTTGCTCTTTGAACCATAGTGTTTAATCACGATTTCGTCGATTGCAAGAAAAATCGTCGAACGTGGTTATCCGCGAGCCGTGATCGCTTTCGAGAATATTTATTCGCGTCACGGAGACTCGCGATACGACAGTGCTTTGAAAAGCTCAGAAAACGCTATACACCTGTAAGTATGTATTATACGCGGGTAGTGTGCACGCGCTGGTGTGTGTACGCAGGGAGCAAGAGGGAAAGAGTGGAGCGTATGGTCGAATGGGTGGATATGCGGAGGACAGCGGTGCGCCTCTTTGCGCAACCCCGAAAGCAATATATCGATGTTTAGCAACCAATAAACGGATCCCTCAAAGAGGGCTTTTACCGTAAAGCGCTGGTGCTTCGACGTCTCGTTCCTTCCATAGATGCGCGCTCGCACACGCTCGTTTTCCGCTCTACGTACACGCCGGTGAACGTGTGCGAGTGTACGTTAACGGTGGCAACCGAAGCACGCCGCTTTTATGGCTCAAAGTAAACGCATTTATAGAGCCGTTTTGCCACCACCGCATCGGCGTAACCTCGCCAGCGACCATTTAACGCCGCTTTTATGATAATGTTATCAATAGCCTGACCCTCCTTCTTTTTCGCCATCAGTTGCCTTTATTTATCGATTATTTACGACTCTTGTCTATCATTCACCTGCTTCGCGGAGATCGTTGTTTACGATGGCATATTTTGCACAGGAACGTACTCTTTTTCCTAGAGAAAAGTCACCGAAATGATATAAACGATATCGATAACACGATTCACGATGCTCTTTTCCAAAGTAATTTCAGTGTCGTTGATAAACGGTTAAGCAGCGTTATCTTTACGCGAAACATATTTTTGAACGCGTTGTATAGATATTATCCTTCGAAGATAGATATCGAGTTTAAAACGACTCAAGCAGCTCGATTACTAATTTATCTTGCATCGAAGCAAAAGCTTTCAACGAGCGCGTACGTAATTTTAACGGGATTTTACTCGAGACACGTCGTCCACCACATTCGCGTTTTTATTCCTGGGTAATAAAATTTTCGTATACCGGTCGAAGCAGGCAACGATACCGTAGCTTGGGGAGAGAAAAAACATCGAGTAGCTTCGGTTGACGGGGACTAGGGATCTTCAAGGCGTTGCTATATCGTCGCTGGCATCACGGTGTCACTCGCAGCTTCTTCATAATTCTCTCGTGAAGTAGCGGCATAGTTACGACGGGCGAGGCAAAAGGGATTCCAAGTGGAAGTCGCAGTCTCAGCTTCTTGACACAGTCCCCGTGAAAATCTTACGCAATACGTACGCTTCGGCGTGGAATTATCGAACAGAAAGGTATCTAGCGAGGTACGTTGGTGTTCGTATTGGCGTATTTCTTGGACGATCTACGTCAGTAAATATCATAACCAAACGAACCGCCATAAAATTCGATGCTGCGAGTTCTAACCCGGCGATATAACGGATCATTGGTAACACGGCACCCCTGATGTACTGGTTCTTCCATAGTGACGGGCGTGTACGTGCGTCAGACATACACGTAGAAAGGCTGTGGTAAACACGTAGACGAAAGATCGGGAACTTGGGAAAAGCGAGTAAAAAGGCGGACTATTGTAGGAATCAGCTTCCTGGGGAGACAACGGCAAGAAAGAAGAAAGACGGTTCGGGTGAAAGAATCGAGTAGTCGAGTAGAGCGGTAAGGGGATGGGAAAAGAGGCGGCAGCGCCGGGGGGATGATGGTAACGAGAAAAAGAAGCGGAACGAAGGAAAATGGGGGTTTTCTGCTAAAGTACCGAGAGAGCTGACTGCTGACCAGTGGGCAGCGGTCTTGACGTGTGTGCGTATTGCCGAGGAAAAGGCTACGTGTACCCGTACGATGTTCTAGGTTCGCCCACACCCAGGATTTCGGGGGAGAATCCTTGAAAACCGGAGACCAGGACGCTATTGGCCGCTCCGAAAGCTCCGTCTGAGCTCGGCCAATCGTGGCCCGAGCTGATAACGGTGGCGGTTCTTCTCTTCGTTCCGCCTCCTCAAGACGGAGCGCTTTTGGCACGCTATATCAAGCCGGGTATATATCGGCTAACCTATATCGTCCACTTGTACGTTCTTCTATATGGATCGACCATCTTCTTTTCTCTGCTCGAGAAATTTCCTCCCGTCTGGATCGAGTCAACCCCGAGATCGTTTGCCACAGCTCTTCCTTATACCGTCGTTTCCAACTTCTTACTGCTTCTTTCTCTGTATTTTTTCGGACATCTGTGCCACCGAATTGTTTCTCGTTGCCGGCAATCTCCGGAGTATACGAGACCTCCGGCAAACGATGCTCGAATTAAAAACTCACAACGTTATTGGATATATATGTATATGATATATACGTGTCGAGTTAGCATTGGAGTTAGGGGCGTTTAACGAACCTTCAGTTGGATTGGCCATTCTTTCATTATACAATACAGATAATAGTTTCATCACGCAACAACAAGCTCTCGCTAAAGACCCGTCTTATAATAACAACTCGAGTACCTAGTCACCGAATGAATATAACGACAAATTCACAAGGTGATCATATGACCGTTACAGAATTCGACAATTGACCGTGACGATTAGATTCTTAGATTCGATAACGAATACACGGTGAACAGGATAGCAAACGCGCTTACTTGTCAAAAGTTCAAGTGGAACTGAACCCATGTACCTTACTATGTACCTCTCTGTACACCTTGGGTCAACTATATTTTTGAGGAGAGCTGTACCACTACGTCGTATCTCTTTTAGGCGAAAACGTCCATCTCGTAAATCTCGGGCAAACGTAATCGGATTAAACGGTAAACAACTACTTCCAAGTTTTATTATTTAAGCTATGATAAAAAGTCTAGACTAAAGTATCGGGAATTTTACCAAAAATTCGAAAGGAAATGCCCCGATGTTCTTTCGTCTCAAACATATATATATATATATATACATATAGACGCTCGATGTTGGATTTAATGGAGTTGCATTACGTTAAAAGGAAGACGATGGGAGTACTAAATAAGCAGGGACTAATATTGCTAAATTACATCGATAACAGGTGTTGTTTTTGTCGTAAAGGTAATATTCTCATCAACTGGAAGCCTTATACGAAGCTGGTAACATTAAGTAAACCTAACCGCATTGTTAAAACGTGCAATTTATCTCGACTCATTACGCTTCTAATGTAAAAAATGTCAACTGTAATTGTTTAATACCATCGCTCGTTATTTGGCGCCCGATAAGGTAATAACGATCCTCTTAATGGTATACATACGAGTCGTTGGAAAGGGAGTTGGCGCGTTTATTTACTTTCTACCAGCTAACTAGCGTTTTCCACGCGGATGCGGGATCGGCGATCGAAAGGAGATTTAACAAATGTATTCATATTTCAGTAATTTGAATACCCGATTGATTCTTAATTACCAGCGCGGAGAGAGCGAACCGCACGTAAAACCGAAACGATCGAAGTGGTCCGCGATTAAGGTTTGCCGGTTTATCAGCGCGTTCGATCACAGGTGGTGTCGTTCTTGTCGGTAACATCTTGGTTCGCGTGCAGGTTCCGGTCGAGGTTGTTTAAGTTAGTTCCGTCCTCTTTCTAAAAGAAGGTGCGCGCGAGTCGGTGCCCCGTAAGTGGCGTAATAGGACTGCCCCTGCGGTTGACAAGATAAAGAGCGACGATAACGCTGTTTCCCTGTGGAGGGACCTCGAGAAACGAGGGTGCGTGACCGTAGTGTGCCGCGTGACGCGTGTAATAACCGTAGCGCGGCTTCTTGCACGCACCCCATAGCAGAAAACTAAGTATACATTTACTGGTATACTTGGCTGCGTGCACCTTGGTTACACGACAGGTGCCCATTGCCGAGGATTCTTAAGGAAGCATGGCGGGAACGGGGGAAACGAAGGCGCAAGGGCTGCTAGAACCAACTTTCTTTGATGTTGACTCGATTCGCGGCCTTTGCCACTTCCACGCCTTCTTTCTAGATCGCGTTTTCGCTTTATCAGCATCCGCTCGTTTCTCGGACGTTGGTTGAAAAGTCGATAACGTCGCCGGGCCAAAATCTAGCCTGCGGCGACGTTCAAAAATTATGCCGACGCTCGAATACGACGAACGTACCGTATTCACGGACGAAACGCTCGAACGATCGTAGCTCCGCAACAAACAGCGTTGTCGAAATAATTAACTGGAGTTGCGCGGCGGACGTTAAGAGCGCTATTAATTCGCGACGAACGGAAATACGGTTCGTGTCGTTCAAGAAGCACAATGACGCGTTTCGTATCGGAGGTGGTCGATAGCACCGGAACAGGTTGAAACGAGCACGGATCATTTGCGCCAAACTGCGAATCCATCGAAACGTAAATCGCATGGGTATTTTACGGCATCGCGGCCAGATTACAGGCACAATTAGCATGAGACTACATAATTAATAACTCGATTAATGCGTTGAGGCGAAATGTCTGTCCATCGGTGCTTGTCAATTCGGTCGGTCTGTTCGTTGGTTCGTTTGTCCTGGTCACGATTCGTGATCTCCTATTTACGCCAACTTGCCGCGTCGCGCCGCGCCGCGCCGCGCCGCGCCGTTACGTCGTAATCGATTGTCGTCGTACAATATCGACGTAGATCGCTTATGCTTACCGTTCGCGATACATTCTCACGGGTGAAAACTCATTAGCGGGTCATTCCATATTCCAGAAGGGAAGTCAGACCGGGTTTGAACGCGGTTCCACGCCAATTCCGCTCCATTGTCGAGAGCTGAAAATCTGCCTCGCCCCACTCGGTTACCCGCTGTTACGTCCCTCCGTCTAGTTAATTGCAACGAACGATTGGCTCTGGATCGACCAACTGGATGATTCGATACCCGTTCTACGGTGTCCAGTGCATTTTTTTTTTTCACGCGCGCGGTTAATATCCTCGGTCTGTCGACGATGTTTTCCGACGCGGGCGAAAATTCATCTTCGCGGCGATATTTTCTGCTCGTATTTCACGGGTGCACGTACCGATCGGAGAAACGCGTAATACGGTATGCAGAAACGGAAAGAACGAATGCCAGAGACGTCGAACGGTGATAAATTTCTGAGAAAGATTTTTTGGACACGAAGCTTTATCGCTTCCTTGCTTCGATGGAGCGTCGAGGTCGACGGGGAATTAGAGAGACGGGCGTTCGTATACAGGTACTCGGTATCGAACATTTATCAGCGACCAAGACGGGGAAGCTGATCTCGAAAGACAACCGCGATTGAGTTACGTTGATTTTATTCCGCATTATTCCACCCAGCGCCGTGATACGGAACCGCTCCGTGGTGGCTAGATCAGTTTTATTTGCCGGATTGCGGTGGCGCGAACGGCAAACGCTAGCCTGAATCCGCCGCTGCCACCATCGGATTAACGTCATTGCGGTTTTTAAGCAGGCAATTTCCTAATTCGGTTGCCTCGAGATCCCTGATTTATCGCGCTTTTGCCAGTTATTCCGTACTGTTGGTGATTTACGACGTTGCTTCCGTTCCCGTTCCCGTTTCGCTTCCAGAGTTCCTCCTTCTTCGACCGCTCCTTCTTTTCCTCTTCTCGCGGCACGGTTCTCTTTCGCGTAGTTTCCATAGTCAGTGGAGTGGCGCGCCGCCGGTACCTTCCTCTTTCGCGTTCTCCACTTTCATCGGAGAACCGAGGGATGCGGTGCGCGAGATCTCGCGGTTGGCGCGGTCGCGAAGGCAGCCGCGGATACCTCGTGGATGGTTCTCTCGAGCGGGTCGACGAATCGTTTAGAGGTAAAAAACGGTTCAACGTACTTAACAGATTAATTGAACACGAAGCGTTCACGGTGCGTGCTACGCATCCGCGTGAGAAATTTAAAGTATTGTGCGGGGAATTGGACTCGAGGGAACTCCGGCTATCCCGTGTTTAAGTCAATAATTAGTTATAATCTCGGTATAATCGTGGTACGGCACGAATTAACAGTTATAATCAAATCCGTTATCGGCGAACGTAATCGCTGCATGGTAGCGGCAATTAGACTGGCTAGAACTAATGCGAGACATACAATGAGCGTAATGAGAAACGTCTCGTTCGCGTTTCCTGCAGCCTATGCGTTTTATTTTTAGAGTTATCGCTGTGAAACGTAGTCACCCTTTCGCGGTTTAGAATTTAATTCGTTGTTGGCGAGCTTTGGTTTTAATAACGGCTTAATTAGCGAGCAGCTCGAGCAACCACGCTTCTCTCCACGCGACGTTCTCCTCTGGGGGTTGATAGAATCGAAAAGCAACCGGACAACCGTTTTGCAGCTGCGTTCCGCGCAGCCGTAAGGTGTTCTACGGCGAGCCTTTTATTTCGTGCTCGATCGAGCGCGCTCGATTGTATATTTTTACACGGCCACGCGAAATAATACCCTACTGCGGTTTTAGTTATGCAGGAGAACGGGCAAACTGTTGTTGCACTACGTGCAAAAACAGAAGGTACGCGGTGGTTCCGATTCACGGTGGACCGATCATCGCGCGAAAACACGAGCGGCTTGTTTTTGCAAGCGGGAAACTCGATCGGGTTTCACTCGCCGGAATACTCCGTTGCTGTCTGTAAAAACATACTTAAGAGATACTCGAATCCGTTTTACCATCGGACCTGTCGTTCCACTTTTCTAATTGCCTTGCATTTTCCATTGCAAGCTGAGCGAGGAGAATCGGAAATTTTGCAACAGTCGGGCAAAACGGAGCGAAAACGGTAAACGGCAAGAGGGAAAATAAGACGCGATGCAGGGCGCGTTAAAGGGAGAAACTGTGCTGGAAGGATCGTTTCGGGGTTAACGAGGAGGGCCGTGATTCCGGTATGAGTGGTCGAAGGAGACTGTGCAAGGGTGGTGGTAGCAAAACAGATAATGGCGGGGACAGCAAAGGCAACGGTAATGGTGACCCTTGGGACGTTGCTCGGATTCGAAGGAGTCTAGCAAGGGAACGCTCGTTAGCACCTTCTAACCATCGTGAGACGTAGTCGCGTTTATGGATCCTGACACGATAGCCAACCTCTGTCTCTTTGCCTTCGTCTTGGTCCGCTCCTGGACCCCTTGGGTCTATCCTTCCCGGCTAATTGTATCTATCTCGTCGTTAATTGACGGCTAGGCCGCCACTTGACCGTTGCAATTTTATTGGTCCGATCTAACCGAGTTCGCAGTCCCGCGGGACAGAATAGAAATTCGAATTTTCAGGCTGAATGCTGCTCGCGAATTATGAGACCGATAAATAACGCCGTATCCACGGCGAAATTATAATACCCGTAAATGTCGTCCGCTTTATGCGCGAGAACGATAATTTATAAAGAACGCTGAATCGCGCTTAATTATCTTCGTCGCGTTCGCTTTACCATTGTGCTTTTAATTAATTTTACGGGAACGCGACCACTATCGAGCATCTTTGCGCGTCGATCGCCGCTAGTGGAAATATTTTGATTCGCTTTATACGAAAGCTTTTCGAAAACGATCTCGGCTAAATTACGCGCATAAATTAGAGAGCTTGGTGGTCTTCGGTTTACACGTACCGTGTTTTGACGCGAAAACAGCGCAGAGAGAAAAGAACGGGTGCAAAAAAAAAAAAAAAAAACCTTTGTCCTTTCTGGTAGCGTTCCATAAGTCGAGGCGATATCAAGCGATGGTCGTTAGATGGCCGTTATCGCCGTCGCCGTTAGTTACTCCACCTATTGTAACAATTTCATAGAGGTCCGTGCAGGGTGTGTAAAACCCTGCAACGGCCTCGCGTGTCGGAAGACGATAGTCGTCACAGTGACTGTTATATCAAACGGGGTCGAGATTGCGATAACGACTGGAACATACGTAGGATACACGGTTTACGTACCTATACTCGTACGGTGTAGTTAGCGAGAACGTACTCTCGTCCTACGCACGAGAGGGTGCAATGTCGTAGGACCGATTTCACTCTCATTTCCGTGCCTGTGTACCTAACTAACTATTTAATCGTCGCGCGTATCGTGCGACGCCAACAAATTACTTACAAGAAAAGTTTCTCCACTCCGCTTGTCCCTATTTTCGAGTTTGTCAAACGTCTTTCACCTACCTTTTACGTCTATTTTAACCGCTGACCGTCGCCGTTGGAAAATATTTCACGCGCTCCGTTCGTTTCCAAGTACGCGATGAGCACGGATCGCGGTTCGTAGAGAAGGTCGCGAGATAGGGGAAAGCTGGAAACAAGGTGGCAATCCATTTCTACGCCAGTGAACGGTAGGTGGTACGTATGTAAAGGAAGCCCCAGTTCTACGTAAGCCGGAACGGCGGCGTTCGTGGCCGAAGCCAATCTCAGTCGACGCTGGCCATTTGGCGTTTCCTCGGTCGTGCCGGTCGTGCACACACGGGCTTGCCTTTTATTCCGTTTAACCCCTGCCTCCGAGGTAGCAGCTCACCCCTGGTCGCGCGGCTCGCAACGGAGAGGCCAGGCCAGCTTCCTAAATGATTAATTACCGATCTCCATCGCGCGGAGGGATCCCGCAGGAAGGCGGGTCGTTGGACGGCCTTAAAGTAAGCTCATTTCTAAAACGGATATTCCGTGTTCCGCGTGCCATGGAACGGCATTCGGTGGCCCCCAACGTTGCTGCCACTTCGCTGCCGTCTGCCACCCCCGCGTATCGCACCCCCCTGCCCCCTTACTTGCGTAAGCTCCGTAGACCAACCAACGGTGTTCCCTCTTCGCGTGGCTACCGACTTCGCAGAGATTGCGAGCTCGATACCCCGTCTTTTCTCTCTTCCTCCCTCTATCCTTCTCCCTCTCTCTCTCTCTCTCTCTGCCCTTCGCGTAAATGAAACGTGTTACGTACCAGAAAAAAAGCTTCTACCTCCTTCCGCTGATCGATGGGCCAGAAATTTCTCGCGCGAAGCGCGAAACTAACTGGAACGATGATGTAGGAACGCCTTGTGCTCGGCAAATTCTTTTCTTATCGAAAACTTTAACAAAACTCACCAACTTTCTTCTCGTGAAATATTAACTCGTACCTCGTAAAATATCAAGCCTGTTCAGCTTTTTACCTCATTTTTTCCAGCCACGGTGGAATTTACGAACGAACGCAGCTCTTCCGACGTAGTTATTGCCGTATGTTATTTGCTTTTTATTCGAACGTGGCAAGAGCGCGTTGTAGCAGGAATATGGAAAACTGTGTTTCGGAGGAATCGAGTTTAGCGCCGGACGGTTGCAACTGACGTCGCGATAAAGATCGTCGGACAGAAAAAAGGGAACGAGGAAGAGATTGCCTGCGTGGAATCTCAGCAGACGACGATTCTCTTTGGTCGATTCTTCCGTGCCCTTTTCTCTCCCGGTACCCTGTCCGTTTGCCGGAATCTTTGTCTGTGTGCGCGTTTTCGTGCGATACGCTGTGTTATCGTTTGCATTGCAAATGGCAACCCACCCCGCCCACATTCAAACACACCAGGACCGAGGAGCGTGCACGTTTTATGGTGAAATCGGACGCGTGTGCGAGCCCGCCGATATATCGAGTCCTACGCGGATGAGTCACGGGGATCGAAACAACCCTAACGATGCCCTCTTAAGGGGGTCGACTCGTCGAATTTCGACACGTTTCACCGCGTTCTCGAATTATTTTTGCTAACTCGTTGTCGTGATTACTGTAAAAGTGGTAACGAGCTAAAGTGGTAAAGTGCTAAATTGCTTCGAGCAAATATCGAAGTAACCGCTGCGCGACGTCGAAATGGCGCTCTCGGAATGTCCGCAATCGTTTTCACGAGGAATTTTTCTCGCGTCGGCCAACTTGGTCGTTCGATTGTTCGTCGAAGCCACGGAACTGAAAAAGCAAATATTTTCCGCTCTGAAACTCGAACGTCGGGTTACTTCCTCTCCCCCGGTTCGTATTTTAATTCGTTGCGCATGTTTTCGCGTAGCACCCCATTTTCTTTCCACGACTCTCGGTCTGGCAGGACTTATTTTTTTTCTTCTTTATCCCGAGCCAGGTTTACTTAAGATATTAAAGTGCTCACCCTTCTTTTAGCTTTCTTTCTTCTTTTCCCTCTCTGCTTGCCTCCTACCTCCGCTCTTTCGTTCCTCCGAACGGAGTTGAAGATTCCTCCGTCTTTCGGGACCATCCTCCAGGGAGTTCGGAGCCTCCAGCACGGTCTCGCTTAATTTGTAAGCGGATTTTTGCACTAATCAACGGATTTAAGAAGGACAAGCCGAAGAAAGAGGGAGGGAGGGAGGGGCCGAGGCGGAAGAAGGAGAAAGCCTGCGAGACCAAAGACGGGGGACAAGAAAGTCATTTGAATTTATTTTAATTATACTAACGAACAGGCCGCGGAACGAGGGCCTAACGAATTATTTGCTCGAATATGATTGCGCGGAATTTCTAACGAAGGATCGACCGATCTCTGGCCGCGTCTTTGGGGGAGAGTTGTTACCACCGGCTGACGGGCATCCATCCTAACCATCACGAGCATCCTATTTTCGACGAACAATCGTCGGCAACAGACCTCGTTAAAGTCGACTCTCTACCGTCTCTTTTGCGTTGTACCGTGACGGCGAAAAGGAAGAAACTTGCGGATAAAAACTGACGTATGTCGGATCGAAACTGGGCAAAGCGAAGTAAACGTGAGATTGCACTCTTGCCACGTTCGCTAATAAATCATTTCGTTAGCGACGGAGACGTTAAAGAAACCGATGCGCGATAATGGATCGCGCGATTATTCACGGATCTCGTATCGATCGCCAGCGATATTGCAAGTGACTAGCGTGACCTGGACACGAGACGAACGCCCGCCTCTCTTTTGCATCGGCCAGGGTGGTGAAGCGGCTTAGACCCGATCGAGAGCAATCGAGTCGACCGATATCAACGACAGCGTTCGCGAATATTTTCTCACCGAACTGAAACGTATTTTCCCAACTGCGGGACAGCTCGTTGTAGATTGATACGACGGGGAATTTGTTCGTTTTTATTACAACATAAAACGCGAACGGACAGGTAATTTCACGTTTGTTCTCGCGCTTTACGCATACACGCGATTGAACGATCCAGAGCGAAGAGAGATATAAATAGGCTCGTTTTCGTTCGATTGCAATCGAATTTAAAAGAACAATGAGTATCTTAGAGTTTGGACGATCGTATTTCTTTCGAGGTACTCGTTAAGGCTCGCACGGCATAGCGAAAAAAAGAAAGAGGAACGCGGCAAAAGGGGGATGAACGTCCGCCCGTCGGAAGACGGAAGACTACAAGCAGGAAAGAGAGAATGAAGAAAAGAAAGCGTGGTTTCCTTAATGAGAAGTACAGAGTAAAGCTTTCTTTGCGCGTCCTTTTGCCTGCGAGCGGTCCTTCACCCTCCTGCTCGCTCGGCCACAGCTTCCTGCCGTGCTGGTCGCCGCGAACAGTCGAATCGGATTCGCGGCTTCAGGGCCGGCTTCGTGTAGACTTTTTTTCCAGCCGGCCAGCCGCGCTGAAATGCTTCTTGTGTAAGTAAAAATCTAAAGTGACTACCGAGATCTAAGTTTTAATTAGTTTATCTTGGCCGCGTGGCCATTGAATATTTATGAGCTATCGCGGCCGCCGTTGCGGCGCGAGAGAGCAATCAACGAAGAGCGAAACGGAGGAAGAGAGAAAGTCGTAGAGGTGCGGACCCTCTCGACATAGTCGGGGATGCTGCCAGCAAAGGGGACGAAGAATGAGATTCCACCGGCCATGGAAAGGAACCGCCTGTGGTTACTGTCATCCCGTGGGATTTCTCTTTCGATGCTTCCAACGCCGGATAACTATCCTCCTGGATATAATTGCACGCCCAAACCGTACCTCGTTGTTTCGACAAAAAATGTTTCTCTCGGAGGGAAGACGGCCCGTGTAGTAGAAGCAATTATCGTTCCGTAATAAGGATAGAATTTGGCACTAACGTATCTTGACGTTCTACTTGTCGTTGGCTGCAGAAAACGGGTGACGATAAAAAAGGGAAAAGAAGAAAAGCGGCGGTAGCAAACGTGACCGTGTAACGCGTGGTTCGAGGGAATGCAAGTAGGAAGCCGTAGGAAACAGGAGAATTGGAGGTTGGCTGCTGGTCGGAGAACGTTCTACCTCCGCCAAATCCATGGGATGGAAAGGAAGCAGGAGAAAGAATCTATAAGTCCATAAATCTGTGAAGCCAGTCGACAGAGAGAAAAAGAGAGATCGGGAGAAGGAAGCCGAGGGGGCGAGAAGAAAAATTTATGGCTGGCACCGTAAAAAACAGAAGCAGAACGCCGAAGAATTTTTATTTCCATCAGATTCGAATAATATTCCCTGCTGTTTGGCAACGGCCACCGGATCTGCTGATCCTCGCGATCCCCTGTAGTCCGGTAAAAACTAGGGGCAATTAGTCAATGACCAACGTGCGAAATCGTGATCGCTCGCTGAGCGAAATTATTTATTTCGAGTATCGACGCGATGCGTCGGAAACGGCCCTGCTGATCGAAAAGAAAAAATAAAAAAGAAGAAGAAGAAGAAAAAGAAAGAAAGAAAACAGATACGTGTATCGCTACTCTTTATAACGCGTTAACGAGGTAGAAATTGGTTGCGTTATTTATCAATTCGCTTGGATCGACGGGCAAAAAGCTTTTAGTCAGAAGTGAAATGGAGCGTAAAGGGTTGACGTTCCATGCGGTTAGGTAGAATTGTTGGCGATAAAAAGTTGGTCGAAATAAGTTTTCCGGCGAGCCCATTTACGAACGTCATCGCGCTTTCGCGAATATTCGAGGCACGTTTATCTACACGGCAGCGCACACGTGCTTAACGCGACGCGTTGGGTTACAGATTGTCGATTCATATTTACATTTTAATAACTCTTCTCTTCTACCTTGTCACTCTCGTCCTCTCGCGCCACGGCAACCACGATGCACATTCACGTGGACGCCACGAGCTTTTCCTTCCTATTTCATCCCCTCTTTCTTCCGCTGAATTATAATTCCGCGTATACGTATTAACGCGCTTGTCGACCTATTAAAAAGTACTGCACGCTTTAAAACCGATGCTCGATATCGATATCGAAATGCTTAGGTGTGCTCGCTAATGAAAATGAAAAATAAATAATTGAAGTCTTACGCTACGAATTAAACGTGTACATGTAAAAGGGTGATTCAAGCTTTTCGTTCGTTTATTCATTACATTCGTTTCTTTATTATTTTTTATTCACCAGGGAAAAATATCTGTGGGATACACACGATGATAATGCATACAATCTATTCTTAATTTAATGCGCATGAAATTTTCGGTTTAATAAGCGCAGCTCGTAGACGCATTCTACCATGTAACTCTTTGTAATTATATCATTGAACAGCGGAGGTTACGCATCCCTTTATCCCTCCCTCCTGTCTTCTCATTTTTAATCGCACACCGTAATTATAATAATTCGAATTTCAAATGCGATCCGTATCGAGGCACATCAACGGCGTGCGCGCGCTTTAGGCAAATATTTTTCTGGTCATTGGACATCGAGCGGCAAATAATAATTTTTGATACGTTCGTGTTACTACGATTCGAACGCACGTTTTCGCAATTATTACGTTTATATTCGCCTGTCTGCTTATTATTACATACAGGGCGACAATTTTATTCGTTTCGATAATTACTGCAACGCGAATACGCGTACGATCTTTTATGAAGGTTGTAAAATTCCCAGGTAAACAATGACCGAACGCGCTAGAATTGCTGGAAAATGTTGTTCCCGGACAGGTCGAATTTTTGCCATCTCCCTGAAAACTATTTTCGCTTTCGCATTGAAATATGTGTTAAAGTAGCCGCGATACAATTTCGTGGACGTACAGCGAATGCTATTCGATGCGTAAAGCGGAGATATCGATGACATTTTTTTTTTTTATCCCGGCATCGCGATCCATCGCACCGTTCGTACGCTTTGGCGTATTTTCTTTTTTTTTTTTTTGTTTTTTATTACCATCTATACGACACCGGCGCGAGAAACCGTTCGAGAGAAGAACGCACGACGGCTGTTCGACCGGGGAGAGCATTTAAATTTAAAAGGACCTAAGTTCGAAGTTTTAAGCAGCCCAAAGAAGTTCGTTGTCCCTTCTCCGGGTCTCCGCATCGAGTGTATTTGCATGAGAAAAGTGTTCTACAATTCCTTCGATTACACACTCGCCACCATGGCTCCGAAGATAGCTCGCATTCTAGGAAACTTTTTTACGAGATCTCCGAAACGATGAACTTTTCAGATAGATGTGACACGGTACACGTGTTCCATTCACAGGAGCCAACTTGATCTTGACTCTTTAGTGAATACTCTTCGTACATCGTGCGTTTCATCCCTTTTCTTTGGCATTCGTTTCTTCCTTCGCTGCCGCTCCCGTTCCTGTATCTTGGCTCGTCTCGTCGCCGACACGCGTTCAGCCTAAAATACAACGTAAAATTTTGCCGAAAAATTAATTTCGAAACGTATTGCCAACAATTTATAATATCGTAGGATTACATGCATCGACAAAGTACGCGTTACTTTCCAAGAGATGCACGATTTTATAGCGCGTATCGTCTTGCGGCTGGCTTTTATATCCAGCAAACAAATATTTCGCGCGTGTTTCTGCGTAATCCTTTGCCCTCTTCTCGAGCATAACGAGCCACGCGGTTCCCAATGGAGGTTGATATTGGCGGTTGATTATCAATTTTCTACCAATTTGGTTCCACTTGTAGCGGCGCCAGCTTTTGTCCCGCTAATCACCCCTTGGCTACCGCTTTCACCCCCCGCCGGGTACATCCGATCCGCTTTGCATATTACGCCACGATATATCTCTACTATTCTACATCGCTTGACGAGTCTCACCCCATCCCCGTCGCCTTTCTTTTCACCCCTCGATAAAAAAAATTCTGTTCGGCCACCAGCTGAAAAGCGCAATTGAAAAAGATAACTGCGTCGTCTTTCACGCGAAATCGCTCTCGTTGACCGGAGAAAACAGAGTTTTTAAAAGGGTCATCGAGATCTCGGCGAGATAATCGGTATCGTTGTTTCGAAAGAGGCGGACGACCGTCGAACCCGGGCAGCGTAAAACCCGTAACGCGTTTCTGCTTGAGTCGAAGAACGCGATTCTAGTTTTTCGCGAATTAACCCGGCAGACAGGCGGACGCGTTCGCAAAACAACGGAGGGATCAAACGTGGACGCTTATGGGATCAGCGATCTGAAAACGTTGTGTTGTTTCAGGTGAGCCAGCTCTCACGCGCCACACCCTGTTTTCCACAGTGGATACTCCCTGCTCCCTCCGGACCGCGATCCCTCATCGAGGCCGATCGGAATTTTGAAATCGCTCGGTCTAGCGGCTAACAAAATTTTTATTCCTCCGAAAAATACGAGTGACGCTGCGCGCCATTCCGAGAACCGGCAAACATTTCCCCGGCTCGATTCAAATTTTACGCGAAAGCGAAGAGCCCGCATTTTTCTCTTTTTTTTCCTTGCCGTTTCGTCCCGCCATATCGCCGAACCAACTTATTTTTCCAGGTTGGGGACGATCGATGTGGTTTTAAGAGTAGCAGGAAGTAATCGCCGGCTCGACAACGACCGGTCAAATTTACCCCCGTTTAAGTGAAACCGGCTGTTTATTTTTTTGACGTTCATTAAAATTTATTCGCCATTACGCGCGCAGCGGGGGTGGCTATGAAATAAAACGGCGTATTCCGAGTGTCGTCGAGCCTGTTCAAAATTCCAGGCGTCTGTCGGCAATAAACACTGTATCACTGTTTCTGGGCACATTAAACGCCGCTTTGGCCGCGTTTTCTCGGCTTAAGTAAAATGAATCAGTGTCTCGTCGTTGTGCTGCTTCTATCGCGGTAGAAGCCACGCTCGGTAGATAAGCCTCGCAGAATATAAGTATTTGCTTTCGTGAGATATTTATTTTGCAAAAGGTTTGCCGCAAGACAGCAGCGGACGATGCTGCTACGTGTTTAAAATATATTTTAGCGAGCGATAACGCATCGGGGTTTACACAGGGGTGGAGGGAGCAACGTCGATATTCAGCGATGGCGGTGGCAGAGGAGCAGAGCATGATCGTTTGTGACACCAATGACCAATCGACGCAGGAGGGAGGTGGGCGCGGTAATGGGAAAGCCATGCACGCCGGCCCGATTCGCCACTCGCATAAAATTAACCAGTTCGTTCGTTCGTTCGTTTTAATTAACGAAACACCGGGGGCATCGCGAGCGGTACGTCTATCTCTTCGACGTGGCATGGTGGCACGTTTTACACGAGGCCGTGTGAAAAACCGGGTCTGCACGATCTCGCCTCGATCGCTCGACTTTGTTCGCCGCGATAAATCGGCGAACGACGACCAAGAATTAACGGTTTCATCGGCTTCGGCAGCCGGCCGAGAGCCGTGTCCGAGAATCGAACGAGACAATAAGTTTTCACGGATATCTGGCGCGGTCCTCTTCTCCTTCCGATGCAACATCTGCCTCGAAGAGTTCGTGCATCGGCCTGTTCGTGCAGAGACGCGATGGAGGAAAGGGTCTTCTCTTCCTCCGTGGCTCAGCACCGTATAAGGTTAAGGTGTAGAGCTGGTCGGCGGCACGATGATGTCTCTATCTACGACGGAATAGCGGTCCGTTAGGTGTGCGAGCCGATGCAACACGTGTGCACGTAGATGGACGCGTGTATGTGCATGCACACAGGCGCCATCGAAGCATGCAACGAGTCCAGGGTCACCTAGGGTCAGCCAGTCACGGAGTTAATTAGACGCCGTGCTTCGGGAGCTCACGTGGCAACATGCTCAGATATCAATCGGTTGCTTCTCCGTTCTTGGATGGACCCGTGCTCGGCTTTCTTAAAAAATTCTCATCCCTCGTTCCTTCTTCGCTTCTCCCTTTTAACCCGTCGACGAAAAATGGGATACCGAACGGACAGAATCGTGTTTAGAACGATCCTCGATACACGAAACTTTGCTCTCTTCGTCACGCCGTTTAATTAAGCTTCTCGAAAAAGCTTGTCCAGCTTCGTCTCAAGACGGAATCCTGTTTCCAGAGAAAATCACCGACGAAACTGATACCACGGCAGCTCGTGTATTCCGTGCGATTTCCGCGAGAACCTGGCCAATTTTACGTCGTTGAAGAAACAACCTTTAGTCGCCGTGGTAACTTTACCCTCCTTCCACCTTTCTCGACCGACTTGATTATCCCGGCTAATTTGGCTTCCCCATTTGCTAGCGAGATAGGAAAGCACAGAGTCCCCCTTCCTTTCTTCTTCGTCCGTCAGAAGACGTAAGAACACCGTGGTCTTACCTTTCTGCGGGTTGCTTAACGCGTATTCCCGTGAAACCGACTATCTGCAATTAGCCAGCCACATTTATATGACCTGATTACGTCTCTCTGCCAACTTTCTTTAATCCAGTCGAACCCTAAGCAAAATCTGGAAACATCCAGCTAGCTCGTCTTCCTCTCGCCACCGAACCGATCCCTTTCTATCGCCTTCCTTCCTATCTCGTTCTCGTATTGCCGAATCGCACGCGTGAATTTTTACAACCGTGCGACGCTATTTACGAGCACGACAAGAGACAAAACCGGGCGAAAGGGGACGAAAGGAGGAGGATGTAGAAAGAGAAGGAGGAGACAGTTCGTTAAAGCGTAGGATGATAACGAGGCAGAAAGGATTCGAGGAACGTGGAACGTCCCGCTCCGGTTCGCTTTAGCGTTAAGGGTTTCGCTTACGCGGTTCGACGAGAACGTGCGAAGTCCCGGTTCTCCACGGAGATACTCGTGGCAAGAGGAGCACAGATAGAGATGAAAACTCGTGGAATCGTGAAACGAGAGGAAGAGGAAGAGGAAGTGGAAGAGGAAGAGGAAGAGAAGCAGAACGCGGCATGACGGAGGGTTCGGGTGTAGGTCCGCCGCCCCTGCTGGCTCGTTGGAGATGGAAGCAATAGGGATCAACTAGTATGCAAATCGCATGTAAATATCGTTCACTCTCCCGGTACCGAACCAGCTAAAGCCTCTTTCTCTCTCGATGTCTGTGCCTCTCCGTTTCGTGTCTCCTACCCTCTCGCATTCCCTCGGCATTTCGCTCTCTCGCTCGTCGAGTACCGAAGAGAAGAAATCAAAGCAGGGGACAAAGCAAGCGCAGACGAGATCGTGACGGAATTCTTTCTCGTTCTTCCGCTACCCATTCCCTTCGGCTGAGCTAGCAGCAGCCACCCCCTCGAAGGTATTTGCTTTTCTTCATCTCGAGTTCCCAACGATGTGTTTCAGCCGAGTGGGTGTTACCGAGCTATACGATCGCGTGGTCGTTAGTTGTTAATTAATTTATTTTTATCCGGGAATACTCGCGACCAACATTTCCGAGCCTCGTTTTGGCAAATATCATCGAAGAAACACGAAAAAGAAAAAGAAAAATGTAGTCGTAGAACGAAATACGATCTGGAACGATCTTTTCCTTCGTCGTTGTGGAAACAATAGTGGAGTGAAATCGAACGATCTAATATAGTTTTTTTAACAACACTTCCGTGCGTGGTAACTTGAGCGGCGTAAAATTGATTTTTCATCGCATTATTTCGCGGTACGCGGAGGTATCCTCGTAACGGCCGACGAAGCATTAAAAATCTTTACCGTAGAAAAGTTCTCACGTTTCAAGGTAAGTTTCCAACAGTCTAACGGAATAATCGAGCGATATTGTGGGTAGCTTTCTCACTATTGCCAATCGTAAACGTGAGAGCCGTTCTCAGCAACTGTGACATAATGTCCTCTCCGGTGATGTTCGAGCAACGTTGTCGTTCGTGATGTCGTTGGTATGAAAGTTTCGCACGATCGTCCCCACGGGATCCGGTAATTTCGAACAGACACTCTTGCAAAATCGTCGATCAACTCGGCGGCAATCGACACTGGAGCGTTCGTCCCGCAGACTATTTAAACAGGAAACACGGCACACGATCGTCATCTGGTGGCCGACCAAACTCAAGAATTTAATTCTCGACGCCGCGACGTTACGGTGTAACGACGAGTGCAAACGCTCGACAAACGATCTCGTATCATCGATTTCTCGTCGTATAAAGGAACAATGATCGGGACGTTGACGTCGTTAGGGCTTAATAGGGACGAGCATTAGTCGTGGAATTATATGACGACTCGCGTCTTATTTGGGGCGACGGTCTAGCGATGCGAGAAGCCAGACCACGAAGAAGAGGTGGAAAGAGGGTGTGAGACAAGTAAGACCTCTCTAACTCCAGGTATTTTCATCCTATATTCCTCGACCTCCGTGCCGGCAGCAGGATTACTTGGAGAGACCCTGAGAACTTATTCTCCCTTTCTCCCTTTCTTACCTTGCAGGGACCTCTCGGCTTCGCCGCATCCCGCTCGACGTCTTCCTTTTCTCCCTCTGTCTCTTCCCGGGCTTCCGCATTACCATTCTCAAAATTCTCGATAAACCGGGGCTTCCGTCGTGACGTTTCGCCCTCGAGGAATCGTACGCTCTCGCGCCTTCCATTTTCCACGAAAGCCAACGGTATAATCGAGATCTCTGTCTCAACAACGCTATTAGGCACTTTTGTTCCTTCGGTCGTTAATTTGATACGGTTGATGCGATAATTACTAGGACGATTTAAATTTCTCCGGAGGCAACGCGTCTCGCGCGATCGCCCTGGCAAAGCACCGACCACGTTTCGAAAGAACGCGGCACGTTACGGTGGCTTAAATTACTCGGCAATCGTCGCGATATGATCTTCGAGGCGAGAATCTATGAAAAATTTCTATGTAAAGAGGAGAACATCGATGCAAGAGGAAACGAACGAAACGGAAAAGATGGAAGAAGGAAGGAGGAAGGAGGTGAAAACGGAAAAGAGACGAAATTCCATGCTGCCGAAGAAGATGTCAGAATCTTTGAACAGCGATACTTACAGCCGCGGATTCGGCGGAGTGGCGGTATTTTCTATGCAAAAGAGTTGAAAACGTAGAATGGTCCTCGCGACAGCGCGGCGGGAGGCTGAAGAGCCGGGTAGAGACCGAGGGATGGGGGGGAAAATCTGGGAGAGAGCAGGGGGTACGGTGGTTGCAGCCGACGGCACGTTTTAATAATGCCTTCCCTCCGACGACGAAGAACGAGGAAGAAGTTTAACGAAGATTGTGCCAGATACTTTTAATTGCTATTCCTCCCTCTGCTCACGAGCGCGGCCGATCCTGGAAAATGAAGGGAGGACTTGGAGGTCCACAGAGTCTCCTCTCCACCCTTTCCAGACCTCTCCTACCCTCAGAAAAACCCCCTATTCTCTCTCGTCCCCCGAACCCCCTCTCACTTTACAGTCTTTTTATCCACCGTCCCGTGGACCCTCGTGATTTTATCGTACTTGTATCCTCTCGACTCCCGTCCGCCGAAGAGGTTTGTTATTCCACCGGCAGATAGGCGACAAAGGAATTAATCGGGTCGTCTCTTCCTACTCTGCCTCTCTCGAGCCTCTCTTTGTCGTTCGAGTGCCGTCAATTAAATTGAAACGTTAAAAACCAGAGATAAATTGAAACGGTGCGAATGTCAGCTTTCCTTCTTTCGTTTGCGATTTTCCGTGATTCGCTTGGCCGCGGTTGCGCCGCCGCGATTTGTAGCTGCCGCGTTATACGCGACACGCATTCCGACAAAATTACGAGCCAGCCTCGGCTCGAGAACGTTCTCCTCCCGGGAAAATATCCGTTGCTTTTGTTGCGTGAAATCGCGATCGACGTTCCTTTTTATTTTATCAAGTACGTGGCGGCGGCGGCGGCGGCGGCGGCTGCGACGGCGGCAGCAGTGGCGAGCATCGATCGAAAACGCGTATATCCTTCTTTCCTTATTTTTCCGCGATAAATAGCTCCGTTGGAACTGAAACGGCGGGGGGGGGGGGGTGAAACGTCAGAAAGATCGATTCGATTGCCTTTCCCGGGGCATCCTGCAGAATTCGCGTGCTTCCTGTGTGCTCGTCCGTTATGGAGAATGGCTCCGGTGGTGTGGCGCGCGTGCACACGATCCGTACAATGCGGCGAAGGCTTACGACCGACTATAATGCCGAGTCTAAAAATCAAAACACATTAATCTCCGCCACGTGGCTTGGATCGCACGCTGGTAACAAAACATTTTCTGCGTCCGCCCCACGTGCCCGATATCGAGAGACGTCTACTTTCGGCGACACTTGCGGTACCGTTTACGTTCGGATACGTTCGCTATTTATTCGCCCTCCATTCTATAACCATCCCCGTCGCTTTATTTATTTGGGTAAGCCGTCCGGTAACCGTGTTTCTCTTTGCGAATTTATTTGCGCAGCAAAGTGGCCATTCAGCGAACTAGGTGGACAGGTAGACCATTGTTCCATTCGAATCGAATCAAACGCTTGTGCGTCAGTTTGCCTCTCGACGCGTTACAAACGAAACGCGCATCTATCGCACGCAGGCGTTGCAGCGTTCTCCGATTCTCTTTAGATGACTAATCGACGCGTAATCTGTCAACGACGATGAAGTGACGCTGTCCGCGTGGACGAGCAGAACCGATGCGATTTCTTTCGAACGAAAATCCCGATCCCTTCGTGGTTCTTTTCTTTCTCTCTCCAACGTGTCGGTGCTGTTTACGAGGTAGCCGATCTCTACACACGCGTTGCCGAGTGTCTTTCGCGTCCTGATCGTCTACGTCAACCGACGTATATCCAGCGACGAAGAATCGATTACGCGGGGAATTCGGCGCAGAGTTGTCGATCGTCTGTACCGAGGTTCGCAGGTGTAGGCCTCCTCGTTTACCGGGAATTTCAACGGAGAATGTCCAGGACACCGTCTAAACGCCTAAGAGATAAACAAAATAGCAACGCGCGTGTGTCTCGACGAGTTCTTCCGGGCGGCAACACGTACGCGAAAGATACATGTGGCCGCTTATCTAATTCAATTTGGTAATATCATGCCCATTGAGAGAATAAATGATTACCGGGAAGATATGAAGTTATCTGGTCCCATGGGACGCGTAAATTGCCATTACCCGGTGTTCCCGGCGGTACGGAGCGAGAGAGAGAAGCCCGCGGCTTTCTAGGGAGCCCGCTTCGTGGATCTTAATTATTAATCGTTCTCGTTAATCACGCCAATCGGCGGGGATCGTCGATTATATCTCGGACACGTAAAATATCACGTGGAAGCCAAGTTGCATTGGCGAAAGCGATTTCTCCGCCTTTAACGAACGCCAATTTATCTCTCGTAACATCGAGCGCGATTTTAACCACGAGGCTCTACACGCTTTCCGAAATCTCGAGCGTTTTCAGTCATCTAGCGTCTATTACGACGTTGGACAGCAGGATGGGCGAAAAAGATGGGGAGGAAACACGTAGGAGGATGACGAGCGAGATACCGACGTGTTCTGGTGGGGTGTGTAGCTAACTGTCGTACCACTCGATTGGACGGATATATTCGTTGCGCGGTGATCACGAAAGCCGAGGGTGAAGTTGACGAACGCCCGGGGACGGGGTTAGTAAGAACCAAGGGGTGGAGGTTGACTGTACGCCTGGATTTCGAGGGGTGCCAATGGAAAATCGTGACGGTTAGAGGGGGCGCGAACAATGCACCGGAGATTTAGCGTGACACCGACGGTGCAAAACCAGTCTGTACGACGAATATTTCTCTGACTTTAGAAGAATTTTCCTTTCGGTACACAGCACGAAATATTTGACACGATACCGTAACTATACGTAGATATCTCGGTAGCGAATCTTGTTGTTTCTGATGGTTATTCGCGTGGGATCGCATGCAATTGTTTGGAACGCGTTAGCGAAGAAACGCGATTACTTTTAAATGGAACTTGCCGTTTCTCGACCAGAAGACCGAGACAGCGGGCGAACATTAATATTCGATTTCGTGATTCGTCAACTTTTTTGTTTGTTTCGCACGCGACAGTCTGATTCACAAATCTTCTCCGCTAAGTAGGGGGTTTTGGCCGAGAGAACGAGGGGGTTGGTGGCCCCCTCGCGCATCCACCCTCCCCCCTGGCGTCCTGATGGAGCGTGAAAAACAGAGGGGTCCATTGTAACCTCGTCCTGTGGCTAATGCGACTGTCGTCGGTGTAGAAAACCGGGTGCAAGAGGTTTCGTCGTCGGCGAACATTAGCCAACGGTCGTTTAGCTGAAAATCCTCGCGGGGCACGCTCTTTGGGTTCCGGCTCGTTGAAAGCGGATTTTTTTCAGCTGCGTTTTCGCACGGAAGTCGAGGACCACCGAATCCTTCTTCGCTCTCCGCGTCGAACTCCGCCAAACACGCTTTTAATCGTTTTCTTCGTTGCAAAAAACGCGTCGCCCATCTTTTCCATTCATCGCCAAAACTGCATTCTTCGTTCCTTTTATTTTTCTTTTTTTTTTTTTTTTTTGTTGCCTTCTCTTGCCATTCGTCGTTAAAGGTATTCCCACGCAACGGGAGTTTCGCGATAAGACAACGAAATACAACGTTCTAGATAATCGAAGAAAACAAACAGCCGCTTTGTTCTATTTTTTTTTCACTAATAGGGTAATACGACCTCCGTTAATTTCCATCAGACGACTTAACGAGTTAAGCGCGAGATACCATCTATAAAATGCCTGCCAACTTTGCGCAACTTTACACGACAGAGATAAGAAACTTGCGAGTTTTAAAATTAGCAGCAATAAACATGTCATACCTGCCGTTATTATTTTTATCGGTGGTATGCAAGCAACTGTGTAAGTCCAAACTATCTGCTTTTGCATCGGTGTATAAGTCTACCACGGGCAGGAAGGATTGTCTGGTGTCCGATCTCCGTGGGAGCTGGCGCACTCTAGTTAAGCCGTCATAGTCTTCCGCTAGCCCGACTATCTATACCAATTAATCCTACGCTGCCACTACCGTCGACATCTCTCTACGTTTGGCAGTTAATCCGATTGCGTTTATACTAGTTCTTGACGGCCGAATAATACTTTCCGACTCGATTCTGCCAGAAGATATTCTTCGCCGAATAATAGTAGTTATCGAGGATGCAACAATTTGGGACAGAGGTGAGAAACGCCGCGATACGCGTAAATAGGATGTTGGGGAGGAGGTTGGGGAGGGGGGGGAGGCGGAGGAAGGAAAAGGAGAATAGAACAGCTCGAAGGTTGGTGGAAGGGGAACGCGGAATGTTTGCGAGAGAGCGATTAGCTTGTATATGCAAACGTCGAGAGGTTGTAGAATTCTCCAGGTACGTCGGTACAGAATATAAACAAATAAGGGGAATAGGATCAAAGAGCCGATAGATCACAGTCGATAGATGGAGAAACGTTCACGCAGACGTTACTAGCGGAGCAAAGTGGAACGCGTCTTTTCCCATTGCGTAGACTCGAGCGTCGAGTTTGTCTAGAAGATGATTTGACGAAGAAGCGTTCGCCTCTGCAAAGTCGTTTTCAAACGTCTCGCGGCGACGAGCGTTTGACCCGTGTCACAGACTTTACTATGCGCTATTAAGTGCAAAAAGGAACGTCACCTTTGTTCCGGGTTCGCTATTGCCAGTACGGTGACACGCTCGACGATGGACAAGGAGAAGCAAAGCGAGAGGAAGCGAGAGGAAGCGAGAGGAAGCGAGAGGAAGCGAGAGGAAGCGAGAGGAAGCGAGAGGAAGCGAGAGTGGAGCAAAGTGGTGGGGATGGTTGTTCTTTTAACACGGCTTTAGGGGGTCCTTTATGCTGACACAAATATCGCTTATGCCGGCGTCGCGTCGCTGTTTTGGTGGAGCCCATCGAGCATTGTGCCTTCCAAGGCCGTGTGTACCAAACACCGAACTATGTGTACCCAGCAAACACGCTTGTCACGTGGCAGCCTGATCCCTTCCGTAGTCGCGGACTCCCCTTTACGGATTTGCGCAACGGGTCAGCCTATTCCCTTCGGAACTGCCTATGAACCACGAGCCGGAGAAGCTCTTCCTATTACGTTTGATACCGAAACCTTCTCCTCCTCGAGACTCTGCCTGTCGTTCCGTTCCGTTCTGTGTAGACCTCTCGCAGGGCACCGCGGGTACCGGCAAACACACGTGCGCGATCCTCGCGTCAGCTTTGTTTGCCCGTACCCGTTTCAATGACCAACCGACTCGATGCTAACGGGATCCGCATCAACCTTTTTTTTTTATGCTTCACCCTCGCGCCTCATGAATATCGGCTCGTCCTCCCCGTTGGCGTTTCACGGCAAACCGTCTCATTCGCTTTCTAGCTCGGACGTAGCAGAACAATTACCTAGCGGAAAGTGGCGCGTATCGTTTCTATCGACTCGCTCTCCTTCGTTTCTTTCGAATGTCAAGAACGTTCTACGTCCGTAGAACGCAAGGAGCCACGATTAGCTTAAAAGGACCGTTCGTTTCACAGTTACGTACTACGTACTTGGTTGCTGGCGAAGAAACGGTAAAGAGTTGGCGCCAGGTTCTAGCTTAGCCTTCGGAGTGTCAACGAACATCAATCACAAGACTCGTCCTTGCGTAACGTTTTCTCGGGTGTCGATGTAATTCGTGTCAAGCTTAATTACGGAGATGTCGAACACAATTGACCGGAAGACTGTTCTTAACGCGGGATCAGCTTTATGATAGATAAACGCGCACAGCTCGTTTCCTCCCCAGTGTTCTAGCGGCGAATCTTGGAGAAGGGTGTCGAGAAAAGTCTCGAAACTTCACTGGAAAGTGATAAATAACGTGGATGCGGGGTAAAATCGTCTGGAACGGAGGGCTTTCGAAAGGGCACACGCCATTACCTCCGATGTGTTCGCAGGACGACAACCGCGACGACTACGTCGAGAAGACCGAGGACGACGACGACGACGACGACGACGTTTCATCGACGAACGTGTTTCGGTGATACGGTGAACCCTGGTATCGCAGGGAGGCGAAGAGAGGGATGGAAGATAAAGAGAGGCGGGTTGAAAGGGAGAAAGAAACGAGGGATGGAGGTTTACCCTTCGGTCGAAAATGAAAATCGTATTGTTGAACTCCCTTATGAGGGAAAAACCCGGCATTATGTTCGCGTTAGCGAGCGCTGCCAGCGCTAAAGACAGCGGTCAGCGCTCTTTCACGACGGTCATCAATGCGCGTCATCAATAATCGTGCCTTGACAGCTTTCTCCTAACCTAAACGTTGGGATCTCATCGTGGATTTGGATCCTTTCGATCGTCGATTCCCGGGAACGTTCGGCCGTGCCGTAGTCGCTGGAGAATTGGGCACAAAAGACCGATTATTTAGGGGGGGGGGCGGGGAGGAGGAGGAGAGGAAGGAAGGGAGCAAGGGAAGAAGCAAGGGTCAAACAATATCGAAGGATGATGCGCGAAATTCTGCGTGTCCTTCTTTCTCCGATAACCCGTCGATCGAAGATAAAAACAATGAAATACGGGGCGGAAAGTTTGGCAGAAACAGCTTGATGATCGCAGTTGGGCGAATGGATTCAAAGTCGGTAAAACCGTAGTTCATCGAAGAACTCGAACGAAAGCATACGGAAGAAAGGAAAGACAACTTGATTCTCCCGACCAACTCGCTTGTTTTCGCCGCTTCGAGGCCGGCATTCCCTCGGGTAGTTTCTTCCGTTTCACCAGAAACTTTGACAATTTATGCGTCTTTTTCACACGAACTCGCGTGTCTTCTATCGATAGGCCGGCTGTTGGAAGATTCCGACTCGTAGCTCCTAGGTTTCTTCGTTCCGTGCGCCGTCGTAAAAATATGTCGGAACGAACGTTTAAACGAGCGCGCAGCCACTGAAAATTGTAAGAAAAGCACCTGGCGCGTGCTGCATGCGGGACCCTTGCACGTGTCGAAAGATATTAAGTCGACGGGGGAGGATATGAGGCGTGATGACACTGCGAGGAGCCGAAGGAGAAGGTCGGAGGCAAGGACGCGCGATGTGGTGCACGATGCGCCGCGTACACGTCATCGATCTTCATCCATCAGCCACGCCTTCGGTTTTTCCCAACGGAAGATTCCTTTGCGGTTTTTCCAGTCCAGCGGCAGATGTATCGCGAACGACGCACGAGCTTTTCGGCTCCGCTTCGTGTAAACTTGGACTGGCCGATTCATCATCGCGATACTTGCTCGCGATGAACATGGGTTCACGCGTGATCGACTCGTCGATTCGTCTCCGAATCACTTCAGTCCCCTTCTGTTTCCGTTTCGGAGGGAGAAGGAACGAGAGACTTCGTTCTCGATCATAGGAACCGCAAATCACTGCCCCGACGGCTTGACCAAACGTGACGAACGAGCGACGATGATTTTGCTCGGAATCGAATGGACGACCGATGTAAATCGCTAATGGATGCCCCCTTGTTCCCAAATACGATACAGAGTTTGTTTCTCCAAATACATACACGCCGAGTCGTTTTGTCGGTGGTTCGGCATAGAGGAAAGCCTTCTCGGCGAGCAGAATGCAGATGCAACTCTCCCTCCTTTCTTTCGACGACGACCAAACAAGGCGATCGTTCGTTAGACGGTGGCCGTCTTTTGTCGGGAGAAGAAATTGATGAGTATTCGACGCATTAAAAATCCGCGAATCCTGGAATTCTGCAAGAACCGCAGGAAAACTGGAGCCGAAGGTTCGTGCGAGCCACTGCATCAAAAACATCCCTCGCGTTCTCCGAGATCGATTTAAAAGACAACGTTTGCGCGTATCCCTGGGTATACTCGCCGTCTCGTTAATTTCCAGGGGCAATAAAAACGGGCAACGGTACATGGATGAGAAGCGTGTGGGACAAACCCGCCCACGGTCCATCCCTCGTCAACGGGCGAAGGGACAAAAAGAGATATTCGGTTAAACGGCCGATAAAGAGAATGGCAAGGAGAAAGAAGAGGGAAGGAATCGGGAATAAATGCTTTTTGGTATCGGTGGCGTTGTTTGTCTTTGGTATTTCTGTTGGAGGGGGGCGTGCAGGCGAAAAGGGCGCGAGAGCATGTCGATCGTCGATGGCTGCAAGTCGTGCACGGCAGTCACTCGGTGGCATTGTGTTCGGCACGTGCCGTCAGCAGAGAAAACGAGCCTGGCCGTCGGTCGAGGCGTAGCCGAGTCTAGTCACCGAGAAAGCGGTCCTTGGCTCGGTCACAATGCTCGATTCCTCTCCTCGTCGGATGTGTATATATATATATAGATATAGATATATATATATATATATGGACGGAATTAATTGATATCGCGTGCTCCGGCATCGAGCAAGGGTTGCGTAAGCACCGTGGAAAAAAGCAACCTCCCTTTCTCCGTTTCTTTCTCTGATCGTCGAAGCCGTCGGCTACGAAAAGTTTTCAAACGCTTCGCCTATTCTTTACGCTTCGGTGAACACTGGTTCCGATCGTCTAAACGGGCCTCGTGTCCTCGTTATTTCGAAGACGCACCTGCGCGTATCTTCACGAATAATTAGGACGCGCGACAATGGAGAATCTGTTTTGGTCGGCATCGTCGTGGAGTTAGACACAGTCGAAAGAAGCAGGGACTTTCGAAGCGGCTGCGACGCCGAGGCAGAACGTTGCCAACTCGCAGACCCAAGTTATTAGAAAAATAATCAAAGTTTCCCGAAGCAGGACGTTGAGTGGGTCGCAGAGAAACATTTCACGGACCAGGCTCGTTTACGTCAGGGCGACGGTGTCTCTCATTACGTTTGACGATTATGCGTTAATTTGCACCTAGCGATACTTCAAACGATTTTTATTCATTGCGCGTCCAGGATGAGTTTCGCTCTTCTAACTGGAAGTCGTCTGTCGTTTCTGGTAGCTGGTCCGTAGACGTAGGCGGCGAGATTCTTGGAGTTTTATATTTTTCAAGTCCTTCCAGCCGGGAATCGAGGGATCCTTGTCAAAGGACTCTGGATATGATAATCCCGGCGCCAAGCTGAATGCGTAATGAAGTTTCTCCGGCGACAAGAAGTGGACTCGGCTTCTGATTAGCTTTGCCTTTACGCGTCCCTCGGCCTAAAGGTCGCTCGCTTCGCTGGAAATTTTTCAGTAAATTTCGCGGATAGCCTTCCGCCAACGACACCGAAAAGGGAACTCTCCGGGCTATTCGGGATCGTGATTCTTCCCTTTCTCACGGTCGCGTAATTGAATCTAGCGTGATCGGTTCGTAGCGCCGGAGAGCAGCCACAACCTCGTGTGTAAGCGAATCAGGTGACACGAAAAAATATCCCCTGGAATCGGTGAAATCGGGCCGATAATCTTGCCCATTAGACTCGAGGCGTAAAAACCCAACAGATTGGAAACCGCATTCGGTTAGACGGCAACCTTTTATCCGGCGGACAGAGAATCCTCTCTTTCCTTTTTGCATTAACGCGTTCCCCGAAGCAGCAGCGCGGCCCTATTAACTAATGCCAGCACCCCTGTTGAACGCAATGCCATACGTGCACCGGCAAACCAGCGAACCAGCTAACCAGTCGACCATCCAGTCAGTCAGGCAGGGTGCGGAGGACCACGCTGGTAGGACATGCCTGCTACGACGGGACAGTTTAAGCCCTGATATATCGCTCGCCGACACTCCCAACTTCTGTCGCCGTTTCTGTAGCGCTTTTTTGTCACGGCAAGCCACGGCTGACCATATGTCCACGGAAACCGAGATCCCCATCGAGTATCTGCGTCTGTGCCACGCGCTCCCCGCCGATCTTTCGTCTCTTTCACCTTCCTGTCCCCTAAAATTTGATCGTCGCACCAACGAGTTTGTCGATCGGGATACATTTCGATCGATCGATCGGTGCTTCCGAGTCACGAGTTTTTAAATGCCAGACGTTCGGAAAGAAATTGGCGTATCGCGGACGATCCTTTTATCGAGAGTCGCCGCTGGATTTCTTTTCTAGGGAATACACGTGACGAATCCGTCGTATTATATATGCAGCTTCGATCGAAAGTCAGGCGAAAACACACGCTGTACGGAACGTGTTAAGCGAGCTTAGATAACCCGTGGACCAACACAGGCGGATCCCCACTTTGCACGTAACAAATGATGCCACATGTTCGAATCTTGACTCGATCTTCGTCTCTCCCGCGGCTTCTCTGTTCTCGTCGTCTTTCCTCTCGGTGGACGGGCAACCCGCGGGGCATGCAACATTCGGCCTGGTATCCAGGGATATGGGGTCCTACGTTCGTGTAATTTGTACGGTTAAACGCACGTGCAAAAAGCGGACGAGAGATAGACGGAGCGAGGGCGAGCACGAAGACAATTTACACGGGGGCTAACTGCCGCACTGGGAGCATTTACCAGAGGCACGAATCGAATCGATCCTACTTAGCTGTTAATGGAACCTTATGCCAGTTGCCAGTGAAAAGTTGCAGGCAAATGGCGTCTAGCGGCAAGTGTATTGCGAGTGAATCGCGCAAAAGTATTGTACGGCGAGCGATCGTCTCGTGTATGGCGAGTCGACCAAAGTGGACAACGAAAAAGAAAAGAGAAAAGAAAAAGAAAAAGAAAGGAAAGGAGAAAAAGAGAAAAAAGAGATGGTGGAGCGCGCACGAGAAAGAAAATTCCTTCGAAAAAGAGACCGTAACTGATGTCGACGGATGAGCAGCATTGAGGAGGACAAACGCGCGTATGTTCTCGCTAGTATTCCCCTCCCGAATCCTCTTCCTGGTCTTTTCACGTGATTGTCGACGGTCGTCCGAGTGCCACCGAGCTGCAGGTAAGTGGCCGTCATCGCGCCTCGGTTAAAAAGGCTAACCGATTGCCGTCTCTTTATCAACCACTTTACGAACGTTTGAAAAACTGCCTGGGTGTCGGTGAGGTCTCGTTCTCCGCAACCTTCAACCTGTGCCGCTCATTGTGATTAATTCTGACATATGTTCGCGTCGCTTGTAGAGACCGGCGATCCTATTCAGATGTTCGTCGGGCGTAGCCCGCAGAGAATTCGAGACTTGCACGCCACTTAGGAGAGCGACAGAGGAACGCCGGATAAGCTTTTCGTCGAGGTTCGTCGTTTCTTCGAGATGGTCGTTCGATCGACACGCGTATCGTACCCTTTTACGTTCGACATTCGTCTCTATTTAACACGGTTCTTGGTTTATACGTTCGTTCGCTCACCGGCGGATACCACGTCACGAACCTAGGTTTTTACTTATTCATCCGTTACGTTGTTATTATTCGAACGAAAGGGGCGACGAGTGGCCCTTCCACGAAAATCGATCGATAAACGGATGTCGATCATTTTTTTTGCAAGCCAGGCAGACCGAACGTAATCGGATGCGTACAAGAATCAATCAGACTCGGCGTCTCTTGGAACGTAACTCTGTTACTGGCAAAACGATCGTTCGAGCATCTTTCCCTTACCTTTGCGATCATCGTCGACGATCCTTGTCCTCGGCGACTCGCGAGTTGCCGCCTCTCCTCGTCCGTCCTCTGTAACAAACAGAAAAGGAACGGTTTCGCGTAAAATTTTTTAAAAGGAATGGCGACGAAAGAGACGGAGCGTTTAGTCAGCGAATGAAACGTACGATAGACGCCGGTAGACGGTGGACGGTAAACACTGGTGGCCTAGATTGTCCGCGTTCCATTTATTAAACGAGAAGTTGTCGTTCTCGATCGCGATGACAATGTGCCGAAGAATTTCGTGTCGTCGAAAGGCGCGGTCGTTCTAAATAACTTATTGGCAATCGCGGAGCCCCGTGACGCAATGGCCGCGTTCAAACGGCAAACAAATAATTCCATTATATTTATCAGATAATGAAAAGGCACCGATAAAACCGCAATAGCGTGTAACTGGCGAATGAAACGGAGGAAAAGAGAGAGAGAGAGAGAGAGAGAGAGAGAGAGAGCGAGAGTTTCTAGGATAAAGAAGGTAACATGTCGTGCTCCGTCTCTTTCCCCCTGTCATTAATACCAGGCGACTGTTACATATGGATGAGAAAGCTGGGTTAGGCCAGGACAGCGATGCTACAGAACGAGACGAAAGCGAAACGGGATGTAGGGAAGCGAAACTCATCGACTAAAAGCATCCACGAAAGACCAAAGTCGTTTCGCTCTCGTCTCGAATCTTCGCCCTCTTGCACGAGTCCACGAACACCGACAAGAGAAGAGGAGTCCTCTCTACGCCGAAAGAGAAGAGACTTCGATAAGGTCGCCCGGGGATAAAACGAGTCCCCTCGACGTTTACCTACGATTTAAATTGTCTGCCAGCTCCAACCTCGATTTCACGGAATCTTTGCGTTACACTGGATTCCTTTTTCCTCGCTCGCGTGTAGCTTTTTCCGTGCAGCTCGTTTTTGCTTTTCATCGGCGATGACTCGACGAAAAGTCGCGCATCGAAGCGTCGACTCGTTGGAACGAGGTCAAGTTATTTTCGCTCGACAAACGCGATGGTCCCGCCTCTTTTCGTAACGAATGGCTCTGTTCTTTCCGCGAATTTGCAAAGACCTACACAACACGCCGAACGTTTATCGCCTCGCGAGCAAATTTATCCTGACTCACACAGGCTCGTGACTTCTTTTCTCCGATCTGTTCCGTTAGCGAGAACGATAAATCTGAACTTGCCCCCGTATATCTTCCGGTCAAGGGGAGTAAACGCAATATAGGTAATGTTCTGGCCGGCTACTTAACAAATTGCTACAAATTGCGGCGAGCGTTTAGCCGTCGGATCCGTTTGAATCTGCGGTCGCCTATATCCCTATCGCCTCTTGCGGTTGCCTTGCTCTCGGGGGTTCTATGCTCTTTCTCTCTCTCCGCTTTCGCCGACACCGTGGTGACCACATGGTGCTCCCATATGTCCGCGCCATCACCCTAATGTCCGACCGCGGACCGTATCGGAGCTGGCTCAAAGACGGAATTATCACCAACGAAATGAAAAGGATGCGACAGGTTTGCCGTAGGTTCGCGTGTCCCTCGAACCCGTCCGACCGACGTTTATTCGAACGATAAACTGTTTACCGATTAAGTTTGCACGGACGTTCGTATAAATCCCGGTGAAATTCCTGGAATTGGCGGAAAGGACGAAAGGGTGGAGAGGCGCCTGTGCAAGATGGTTCGTAGGATACGTTAGCGGAAGATTTTGTCGTAAGAGACGTGGCTCGGTGTTGCGGACAAGTCATTAATCAATGGTTTCGGAGCGGAGAACGAGGTGCCCTCTAATGGCACTTTAAAGGCGATACCCTGGAGCCAATCAGTGATCGCGTGCCGCGCACGGATCGTCTGGGTTAATTTCACGGGTATTTAACGCGGTTTCGCTTAACAATGATTCAATCAAGCCGGATTTATTTGGCCGGGATTCGCCGGTTGTCGGCACGAGGCGATCATTAGGGCTTCTCGTCGGAAACGCCTCCAAGCCTTTTGCCGAAATAAACGCGGCCGTTCGATATAGTCGTGCGACGTTGCTCGTTAACGGGTCTCTGTCACATTCAGCACGACAAACGCTTTTCTCCGTTTCGATCCAAGTTAAATCCCCTTCGGATCGAACGTTATTCCGGCCTTTGTTACGCCGAAAGAGCAAAGAAATAACTGGCATGTGGTCGTTGCGTCGAGCGGATTCCGTGCTACGACCAGACCGATCGCGATTTTATGCCGCGGATCGCGCATCCCGCATAGCAAAGGAAGGATAAATTGTCAGGACGATTAGAACGATGCGTCAAGTTCGTCCGGCGTAAATATCGGTGAACACGGCCTCCTGTCCAGGAAGGGGACGGGATCGGCAATTCGACGGCCGTGCGAAATGTTGTCAGCCAATTTTCTTGCCCAGTGCCTCTGAATGCCGCAGATTTCCATCTAGGTCCGTCCTCGGTGGCGCCGGTGTATACCGTTGCTGGGTAAATACACCCTTTTCCATCCCCTCGAGCGGACGAACGTCGTCGTCGTCGTCGCCCTCCTCCTCCTCTCGCTCCTCTTCCATCGTCCACCTCGATCCACCCCCGTAGCCGCACGAACCACAACTGTGATTATAATTCGTAGTCCCTGCTGACAGAACCAACCACCATCGTCAACCCCGCTTCTCCTCCGTAGCTACGTTCCTCGTCCCCATCTACGTTGGTATCTACGTTAGTGGACGGGGATCGGACGCTGTGTAAAGGATTATGCACGCGGATTTAACTGATGAATCACATTGTCGTCTTGATTCGCGGTGGCGTTAATTTTCGGTACCGCGTCGCCAGCCGTTTCGACCTGCAACGACACGCGCGTCTCGCATCGCCGAGAGTGTTGCGAGCACGGGAAACTCGTTCTTCGGACGTCATCCAGTCGCCGAAATAGATCGGATCGGGAACATCGTCGGTTTCGTCGTGATCGATCGTGTTCTTAATAATTGTTGTATGGTGTAATGCAAGGCGGTATGTCGGAAGGACGTATTCGTAAACGAGCACGTGTAACGTGGATCTTTTTATCTCGGTACTTGGAGGAAAAAAGAAGTGGAATCTAACGAGAACGAGAGAATCGAGCACGGATAGAGCGGCGATAAATCAGCGTACGACAAATTATCGGCAGCGATTAATCGGTAAACCTTGGACGCTTATTTGGAGAACTTGTTCGGTTTAATGCGCCATAATGAGTATTGGAGATTACGGCAACTGAATTCAGCGACAGACAGCAATAATTTATCACCGATGCTTTTTTAGGATACGCGTCGTAGCAAGTTGGAGACGCGGCAACCCCTCGGCGTGTTGCTTCTCGTCGAGCAAACAATTTCCATTCGTTTGGAAAGGTTTCTAATCCGCCAACATCGGGTCCATGGGTAAAGCCAGAATTAACCACTTCCCATTTCGACCTACCGCGATCACGGGGCTTATTAATTTTGCCAATAATGCCGACGAGAGGGTGCCTCCTTCGCACAGATGGCGTATCACGAGTCAATATACTTTTCCGCCACGAAACCGCCCCTCGGAACACGTGACGGCCTCCGAATTTTCGCTACGCTAATCATCTCTTTGACCTATGCTTCCCGCATATGGTTCCGCAACGAGTTACTCTTTCCTCTCTCCTATCATCGATGTACGATATTTCTGCTAAACGAGATTCGCCGTGGCATCTTGGCCGAACAGGGCTTGGCCAGGAAAAAGGTTACACGCGTCGATATCCGGTTTTTCGAGATTTATCGCGATCGTTTGAAATATATATTTCACGCGCGGATCGAGTACCCTCGTTGCCACCGTTTCTATCGACTAAAGTGTATCTTTGCGAGCAAAGACACAGGGCCTAGAAGAAAGACGACGACGACGACGACAACGACGACGGTGACGACGATGACGTAGTAGAGCGCAGAGAAAGAAGACGCTGAAGCGAAGAAGAAGAAAAGAAGTTGAAGGAAGATAGAAAGGGGAGGAGGGAGAACCGATGGTTCTGCCAGAGTCAGGACACGATCACGGAGCATGGACCGACAGAGAATGGAGAATAAAGTAAGCCAATGTGGTGTCTGTGTGTGTGTGTGTGTGTGTGTGTGTGTGTGTGTGTGTCGTGTGCGCACGAGAGAAAGAGAAAGAGAGAGAGTGAGAGTGAGATAGTGAGAGAGAGAGAGAGAGAGAGTGCACGTAGCGGTCGAAACGAGACGGACATAAAGGAGACGAGAAAAGGATCGAGAGAGAGAGAGAAAAGCGGGGACGAAGGTGTGTGGTGGAGAGAAGCGAAGAGGAGGAACGAGAAATCGAGAGAGACAGGGCCAGAGAGAAAGACGAGGAGAGAGAAAGGAGAGGACAACCCCCTCTTCTTCGCGGGTTGACTCGAACGCCGGCGATATCTCGACCAATCAAATCACGCCGCGGGCTCCGCCTTTTATCATTATTTTACTTGTTTTCCCTTTACTTCACCCTCATTGGATGACATTCTCTGGGCCATTTCGCGGTGCAAAAAAGTTACCCGCGCCCAACCGAGGACTCCATGCTTCCTCCGACGTCCTTCGGTACCCTTCTGGTACCCACCTTGGTTCACGGACCACCTCCACGGAGATTCCTTTGCCAGAGGAGATGGCCAGAGTCCTCCTTTTGCCGGGCAAATCGTTTTCCACGGATTTCCATCGCGCGGATTTCGACCTCTTCGTTGCGTCACTTTACGAAACGCGATTGATTGCAAGCCCCGCGTAAACCGGTCGTGCCGTTTCCAACCACTCCGACTCTATCTTTTAATCTCTCAAGGTGATTGATAAACATGGATTCGTCCGGATCGGATAGAAGTCACTCTCGACTTTTTCCGCGCGTCTCACGGTAGAGCGGTTGCAAAACGTATCGCACGAAACGATTCGCGTCTATCCTTCGTATCACCGTACGAAAGCAGCCGATACGGCCCAACTTCTACGGTCTTCCTGGCGATTTTCGTTCTTCTCTGCCGTTTTTTTTTTCCCCCTTTTTGTTCTTTTTTCGCGTCGATACGCGAAATCGTGGGAACGAACGATCGGTCGGAACACAAGAGCGTTCGATGTCGAAAACGTGCTCGATTCATCGACTTCGTGATCCCAACGAGAGCGAATCAACGATGAAAGCGTCCGCGGGAGTAGCCACAGATAAATTCGTACCTATCGATTCGTCTAGCGCATCGAGGCCGTGATTGACGAGGTTCTCTCGTCAAGGATTATGCGGTTCGTTGGTTGGAACGAACGGCTTTGGGGCATGAGTGCGTAGACAAATATACAGGTATAGCCAGCCATACAGTACGCCAATGGACACTTTCCAAACCACGAAACCTCAAAAACCGCCGAGGGCCACGCGTCTGCAAAATTATCGCTCTCCAAATGAGGATACGCTGTGATCGCGCGTCCGATCGATAACTTTGATTTCAGAAATAAAACTTGTCCAGCCGACAGATAATTTTGCCTGTTTCAGCGTATCCACGCCGGCGGTTCGAGCTCGTGTCCCCTCGTTCCGATAATTGATACTCTCGGACGATTCTCGCGCGTACTTTCCAACTCGTCATACGCTTCCACGCTATAATTTGCATTGTTAAGGCGCGCGTGCAACGATTCGGCCCCACGAAGTCCAGGACAATTAAGTAGGCTCGTCAGAAGCGGGATGCACGGGGTTTCGGAGCGTACGGTGACGATCGAGCGTGCCTCGCATTTGCACCAACGACGCTTACGACCGTTGCACAGAAACGATAACGCTATGGCGTTGGCCACGGTGACGAGTCGCTCCGGCGAACCTGTAATTCACCGAGAATAAATTCTTCAGCAGGGTGGAACGGGATACAATTCGTGGCCCACGAAGGAAAGAAAGAAAGAAAAGAAAGAAAAAACAACGCTTGGTCGCACCTACGTACGTTTGATCTGGCATTGCTCTGCACCGCATTGTATGTATATCGGCTGGTGTAAACTACGGCGCGGAAGAAGCGGAGCAGGAGATCGAGGAAAAGGATCGGCGAACCTACGTTCCTGGAGGGAGGGAGGGAGAGGGAGAAACACGCGGAGGTAGCTGAAAAAACAATGTCGCCGGAGGAGGGCAACTAAAAGGGACGAGGTTAGAAATGGAATAGCGTATGGCCTAGAACGCGGCGGAAACAAGGAGACGTACTGTTACGATCGCTATAGCGATCCGTAGGGGGAAGCTCGAGGAAACCGATAGGACAGGAGTGGTACGGAGGCTTTGAGCTTTCTGGTTTTTGCAGGCCGATGGAGGAGTAAATTTGAAATTTGCTCGGTAGTCGACTTGCCGATATGGAGAGGCAAAGCGTACGAACCGGATAACGATTTGTTCGAAAAGCAATATAGCGGGCTATCACCGAGCTCGAGGAGGATGAGACGAAGGAAAGCGAGAAGGATGAGGAGGATGGAGGAGGGTGGGAGGGTCGTGTGGGGCGCCCTTTTCCTGAAATTTGCATGAGGTATTAAAGCGCGGTGGCTGCGTTCACCAGTGGAGTTCCTGTTTGCCGACACCGAATGCCGAGGATCAAAGGACCTCTGGCAGGCTCGCGCGCGTCTCTCTCCATCAGGGAACGAGCGCGCGACGCGGCCAGACCGAAACGGGAGGGAGAGAGAAACGGAGAACCGGAGGGAATCGTTCGTTCGCCGGGCCTTTGCCACTCCACCGAGAATCCCTACGACGTCAGCCAACTTTGGATATTCCTGTTTCTAGGCCTTTGTCGTTAAATCGTCGATCGTACGACAACCGATTTCCTCGCCGAACGCTCTGCCACTAGGATCGTCGTGCGACGACTTTGCCGCATCGCTCGGTCGAACACTCGTCCGAATCGACGGATCCACCGAGTGGCAGCCGGCAGGTTTTCTCGGCAAGCTCGGTCGGAAAATCGCGCCGTTACTCGCGGAGATTTATACGAGACGGCGGAGATCGGGCGATAATCAACGATCCGGTTGGAACGAGGAAGGAGTACACGCTACCCTCGCCCGTCGTCCGATTATCATAATTGCCAGTTAATTACGAAATTTATGCGTTCGCTGCTCGAGTCTGAAACGCCGGCTCGTCGGCTTGCCGCGCGATCGTCCGCCAATTTCACGCGTAATAAAGTCGTGGGAGGAATCTAGGCGAGTTATCCGACGATGCGCGTAATTCACGCGCGTTTCGTTGCGCGAAATCGAACCGTCGAGCGATACGCGCCGCACGCCGCCGGCCTGCTATACTACCTCCTTCTGGAAAAGACGAATGGCCGACGGATCCTTGGACGGAACGACCGCGGACCAACGATATTCCAAGAATGTTAACGCGCGTAATCATATTCTTGTTCGCATCGTGCCCCGTAAAAACGTTAGCTGGCAGTGATGTATGCCGTCGGGGGCACGCATCGCATAAGTAAGGAGGAGCCTTGGGCCCATTCATCAGCTAACAGGGGGAATAGGCCCACGAACCGCTCCATCTCGCTCTCGGCCCTCTCCCTTCTTCCCCCCGCGTGCGTTCTCCTCTGTTTTGCGCTACCAGGGGACACTTTCGTGCATCCTATCCATCGGTTAATCGCGGATAACAGTATCTCTTCTTCGTCTAAGAGCTCGATCCGCTCGAATGCCTAGGAAAGCAGCGCGCGCTCGCATTTCGTGGCTCGTCCCGCGATTGATAAAAAGGAGGCGAATGGTCGAAGGGAACGAGTTTCCTGACAAATAGAATCGGCATTGGATTCGAGGAGGGACACGCGTTGCCAGTGTGGAAAGGGGAACGAGGGTGTCGAGGGCGTCGCGTTCCCGAAGCACCGACGGGTGCCAAACCGCATTTTAGGCGAGCTATCCATACCAGGTGAAGCGTTCGGATCGGTAAGGATATCATTCTGCTTGGACGGCGTTTGGTGGTTGCCGGCGGCACGGCGGTGGCGCGGTGGCCACGATGGTACACGGGCGGCGAGTAGCGGGAAATGCAAAAAGGTCGTGGCCCGGGCCGGGTTGCCGCGTTTTACAAATTATTCAATTAGCCCCGCGAATTAAGGTATGCATATTCATCGCTCTCTGATACGCGTATGTGCGCTCCGTGGCTACATCCAGCGCGCATAAACAATTGGGGCTCGCACACGCGCGTTAGACGCTCTAACGAACTCGCAGCTGCATCCTAAATGCGTCCGTTTTGCAACGATGCGAACAGGGGGCCGGGTTTTCTCCGTGTCCGTGGTGCAGTTGCACGAGCACGCTGTCGGATATGTACGCCAAACTCTGTCCAGTATCCGGCAGAGTCGTTTCGCTCTTTTTCCAGTCCAGTTTACCCATACGCGAAACGCTCCAACGTTCGCTCGTTCCTCTGCTTCCTTTTTTAATCTATTTCGTCGAAGATATCGGACGTCGCTCGACGCTGTCCAACGTTACTCGCTGTTGCGTTCTTGGAAACGCCACGACCGTTCTCTCCCGTTCTCTCTCTCTCTCTCTCTCTCTTTCCTCTCTCTCTCTCTCTTTCCTCTCTCTCTCTCTACACCATGAAGGAAAGCGTTCGTAATCACCGGAAGATTAGCGGATATCGAGCATCTCTTATCGTTAGCCGAGGCTGACGAGGATGGGTATACGGTGAAACTCGTGGACGCGGCGTGCCGTGTAAAATGGTAAAAAGCGGAATTAATTGGCAAGACAGAGCGAGAATTAAAGCGGGGCCAGGAACGAAACGGATTATTATTTCTTCCGGTAGATAAAGCAGGGAAGCGGAATAGGGAAATAAAACATTGCGAGCGTAGGTGAAATAGGCGCGGCCCGTACTATACGCGCGCGGCTTCGCGTCCGGGCTACTGGCAGAGTTACGGTTCGAGGCTCCTGGGCCGGGGTTGCGTTTAAAACAACGCCGAGAAATGCACATTTTAATCGTATCGCTAATAGCCCGACGTTTATAAGCCTCGCTGTGTCTCATGAATACGCATGTACCTGCCGGTGACAACGGTGCAAAATTAATGCACACGCGGCAGGATATACAAGTACGTGGCCGGGACGAATCTCCGCGGAGACTTTCGTTTCCGATGCGATTCTTCTTCTTTCCGGACCGACGCGACCCGTCGTCGGGCGCCACACCCGAACTGCGTATAACGGGTTACCTCGTTTTCCGAAATCGTTGGCCGTGTTGGCCGTTTCGCCGATCGCCGTACGAGGCAGCCACTTTTATCTTGGATCGCGTTTCGATATCATCGTGTACCCGGTAATGCTCGGAAACTGCGAGCACGAGAACGAGAACGAACGCTCGCGCAACGGTGGACAGTTATCGCGTTGTATTATTCAAAAGTCACCGGAGCGGAATATCGCGAAACTTGGTTCCTTATTCGAGATATTATTTGTTCAACGACATGGGCGTTGTTCCACGAATTAGCGGGTCGGAAACAAATTGTTCCGAGAGAGCCACGGGAACCGCGTTTCCTACCTATATATCGTATTCATATTCATGCGAATAATTGCAATAATAGCGTAGCTCGGGTAATTGATACCCATGTACGCGATTACGAAGTTAGCGGTGGCCGAAAGGCCGCGCGTTAAATACCGTTCGGTCTTTTTCTCATTTCCATGCCATTCGAGGCCCAGGCGTTCGAGCCGGCGTGTCGCGTCCATCGATGGAAAGCGTGCAGCAACGTTAACCGTTCCATAACCGTCGTCGTCCATTCGCGTGCTAATTAATCGACGGGTCTTTCAATTAACGCGTGTTCGGCAACAAGGCGGAATGGTTTCGTGGCGGATCAGCGGGAATAATGGCGCGGATAACCTTGTCCCCTTGTAACGTCGGCTTCTTTTATGAATGTAAATGTATTCCCGATCGGTCGATCAGATAGTTTAATATTAATAATAGAGCACGCTCTCGAGATTATCGGGCTTCCTCGAATTTGTCGGCTGTGTGTCACGACGATATGCATCCCCGATATCGCCAATTACGGCCAGATTGAGTCATAACGATTCTGGTTATGTTAAACGCGAGTTTCTTGGCCGTTTTCGTCGATACATCTCACGGTTCGATATAAGATAGCGCAAAAGTATTCTACCTTGCCTTTAATTGGATACTTGTCTCTCTTCTTTCTCTCGCCAGACGACGGGAAGTGCGGTATATCGCGCGAGCATGAGCGCAACGCGAATGCACGATATGTAGTTCGTGTCTTCAATAACGGCCGTATTACATAAAGCCCCGCGTTTCTGTCTGGCTGTTGCCGTTTTTTCTTCCCATAAACTATCGCGTATAACTCGCGTTTGCTCGCGCGACCGGCATTCTCCCGGCGCAGCCTGCGTTTACGTCTTAACTCGATCGTATTCTCGATCGTATTCTCGATCGCGCCGCTAGATTCACACGTTTGTTCCCGGTTCGCGAAGAAACCCACGCGCGGAAGAATCGAACGCAGACGTACGGGCGTTTGCACGTATCGTTTTGCGCAGAATTAAGCTTAACGACGCGACGCACGAACGCTATCGGATCAGCGTCTACGAAATCTGACTCGGTGACTTTACTTAGTCGGCTTAAATTCGTCTTCTTCGTCAACTCCGTCCGATCTTTTCTTTCCTTTTCTTTCCTTTTTTTCTTCTCTACGCGGACGATCGAACGTCGTTCGTTCGATACCGTGTCGTCGATCGATCCTTAACCTTTAATCGTCGTCAAATTACAGTCGGATCACGAACGATCGGATGACAAAACGTCGAAACCGCGGACGAGGAAAAAGAGTTTTCCGGGTAATTTCGTCGGTGACGGCGATACGTACGTACAGGCGTGGCTCTCCGTATTTCTTGCTTGACTTTAATATGAGCTCCGCCGCGTAAGTAGACGTTACATAAAATGGCAAATATCGGAAGGGCTTACGGCCGCATTATGCCGATGGTAGCGGCTTTATTGCGCGACGTTCTCTTGCGAGTAAAAAAGAAAAGAAAAAAAGAGAAAAAAGGAAAAGAGAAAGAAAAGGAACGAACGATAGAGAATGATACGGAGAACGCTGGATCCCGGCAGATGTTCAGGATGTTCGCCGTTGGAAGTGTCTACGCGTGGCAAGCGTTGTTCCGTTCCTTGGAAATGTATAAATAAAAAACGAAGAATGTTTTCGCGAAGTTGGCGTCACCAGGAACGCGAGCCACGATTTCGAGGACTAGATGACCGACGACATTTGAATGGCGAGAATTCCAGCGACGAGTGGTTTGGATCGCGTCGAGGGACGCGCGTTTGCCATGTAAACGGTCCGAGATCGTTAAGATCTATCCTACGGTGAAAAACCTTATCGAGTCCTCTAAAACCGTGCGCTCTGGAAAACGCGTGAAATTCCCACGGGCTTTTTCGTAAATCGTCGAACGCGTACATTCGCGCGTACATACGAGCGATATTCTCGGTTGTCGATTCCCTGTAAGGAACGCGGCCGATCGTTACCCACAGGTCCGTCCTCGACTACGCGATTCCCATTTTCGTCTATTAATCACCAGGGAGAACGACTCGATCGATTTCGAGGCTCGCGCCTCGAGAATTCCATCCTGTCGTTTTCACCGAAGCGACGATCTTGGTGACTTTTTCGAAAAAAAAAGAAGAAAATAAAAAAAAAAAAGAAAAAAAACGATCGAGAGGCCGGCGACACGCGACGAGATCTTTGGAACGTTGCGAAACGCCGACGTGTCCATGAAAGGCGATTTTCTACGAGGCGACGTCTAAGAGAGACGAACGAGCTACGAGGTAGGAGCGACGGGAGACGACTCTGGGCATACTTTACGTTATTTCCAGTAAGAAGAACTGCGATTACAGCGATTAGAGAGACCACGGCGTGCGTGTACAACGGAACGGTTCCATATATCTAGCCAAGCTTTGCGCAACGTTCCAACGCGCTTGGTCTCGGTCTCAATTAACGCAATTACCCGCTCCCTCGTCTAATTACCTATCAAACGGAATTACTATCGCACGGGCGCGAGTGCGCGCGCGCCTGCTCGCCACCGAGCTCTCGTCTCTAATGAACGTTATTAATTGCTTTATGATTTTTCGATAAAACTTGCCGCGTAATCAAGTTATTATCCCACGTTGCGCGTCCTCGTTGCTACTCCGATCCACGGTTACCACCAGCCACTCGTTCCTTCTCGTCTGTTTTTTTCGCGCCTAGTCCCGTTTTATGTTCTTCTTCGATTCGCGAGAAATATCGAGGACGCCTTTAAACCGCCTTACGAACTCCGATGAGAACGAGCCGGTATCATCGAAAGAATCGCGGAAGGATCGGGCGCACGTGGTATCGTCGTGATCGTTGAACGCGTCGCTCGCAAATGAAGAGATATTCGCGGTTAAACTTTGCCAGACCTCGGCACAGTTTATAACGTAATTTATATGCACGCTTACCGTCGATTCTCACCGCGGAAGAAAGGTCGCGAGACTTAAAATTCGGATTACTCGCGAGCGTCATTCCGCGTGAAGTTCGTCGGCTTATTTGAATATCGCGCGGCCAACTTTTATGACTGTTTCCTCGGATCTATTGGAAGCCGTATCGCGACGTCTTTGTTCGTCCAAATCTTGTTTGCGTTTCACGGCGACAACGATCCAGCGAACGATCGCTCCGTGTTTATCGTCGCGCGATTCGATTCGATGACGGACGATTCGATTTCTCGATCGGTCGATCGATAAAGAGCTAAGGAGAAGAAAGAAACAACGAGAAGGTGGAACGTAACCGCGTTGAAAGTTAATAAAAGTACGCGGTATTTTTGTCAGCTATCCGAGAATCGCGCAACACCACCGTGCCACATTATCCGCAAGATCAAAGGAACACGTCGAGGGGTGAAAGAAAAACGCGAGGGAATAAAAAGTCGTTAACGACGTGCCTTTACGATAAGTCGACGTAAAAAGAGAGAAGAAGAGAGGGAGAGAGAGGGAGAGAGAGAGAGAGAAATATGACGATGGCAACGATAGCTCCGGCATCGGAGAGAGTGGTCATTTAGCGTGGCGAGCAGGTGAGATTGGTGAGACGCGAGAGGCCGAGGGAATTTAGAGCGAGACGGCGGGGTGACGTTGACCAAATAACAACCGGGGTGTTCCGTCACGGATGCCTTCTCGCTGGTTCCCCTATTTTCTTATCTATATGTCTGGCCAATTTGATAGATGAACGATAGAACCGTGCGTTCTGTAAAACGAAGGAACGAAAGGCAACCTGGACGAGGACAGGTGCATCCTCCGGAGGCGCGTCTCGAGGGACCTCGACGCACCTGACCGCTCGTCCAACGCGGAGACGGGGAATCGAGCTACCCTTGTATCTCTATTACCGTTAAATTACTCGAAAAGCACGATCGTTTTGGGTAGAGATTAAAACGCGGCCCATTAGTTGGACGCCGATGAAATCTTCTCCGTTCGCACGTCTACGTTTAGAACAACCGGTTGCCGTTATCGTTTTCGTTCGTTAAATGGGAAACGAGCCAAGCCGAAACAAACTCGTGTCTTTCAGTCGTTCGTTGTTTGGTGTTTGGTGTTGGTTGGCGATCGCGAGCCGTGTACGCTTTTCACCGAAGCCTTTAACGCGTCTTGGCCGAACCCGTTCGTATATCCTGGCGACGCGTAATCCCCGGTCTAACCCCATTCACGGCCGACCCAGCGCAAATATATGTGCGCTCGATGGATGGAAAAAACACGAGCACGCGAACTCGAACGACGCCAGCCGGCTTTCGACGGTGGCCGAGAGCCGCGCGGAGGAAGAAAACTTAGAAAAGTCGTGTCCCGAGTAAACCCAGAATCGCGGGATTATCCGAGATGATCGCCTAATAGCTTTAGCAAAGAATCGACTGGGGCGACTACTTAAAATTAGCATAAGCCCCGACTCTACGCCTAACGAGCGGAAGAGACGAGACCCCAAAAGTGCTACGATCAGACGCGAAAAAAGGAGAAAAAAAAAAAGGAAAAAAAGGAGAGAAGGGATCGACGAAAATCGAGCGTCGTGGCCGATCTAGCGCCAACCCTTTGCCTCGATTTGCCATCTAATTGCGAGTAGAACGAATTTTCTTTCCGCAAATTCTCTTCCTTTCCTCGTATTTACTTAATCGACATCCGCGTGACAGACGCGCGCGCTTGGCCCGATTAAAGGTAGGTAATCGCGAAGGGGAAACGATTATTTGGCGTTTACGTAGCCGCATTTCCATGGGGCTGGAAACGCGCGAAGAAAGGGGAAACGAGAACGCGGTTATCGCGCCGTCGTACGCGTTTGTCACGCGATACTCAGTCGCGTTTGCGTTAACGTTCGCGTTACCGTAGACACACGCGTAGTATGCCGCGGTGTCGATTCTTCCGGGTATCGTTGGATCGTTACCGAAGCGTCTAGATTTCTTCCAATTTAGCCTCGGCTGGCCGGCGTATCGCTTCGCTACGTATTGTCAGTTTTAATTGGCTGGGCCGAGTGATTTACGAATTGAGAAAAGAAAGCGTTTCGCGTTGTTCGCGCTCCTTTTCGCTATTCGGATGAAACACGATGTGTGCGCGGTTAAATGCGATTTTCATGGAAATTATTAATTATCCTCGGGCGAGAATCCAGCATACAGCAACGACAATGGCGCCCGCGTAGACCCGCGGTCGTATCAGATGCGAGTTTAACGAAGCTCGTCGTCGATAAAAATCTGGCGAGAGATCGGAATCGCGGCTTAAAGAGAAGAAGAAACGTGCACGCTTCGCTTCTCTGTGAGAGAGGAACGAATCCGTTGACTCGACTCGACTCGACTCGACTCGCTTCTTCGCTCGGAGCTTTTTTCACAGAGAACCTGCGCACCGAAAGTCGTAAAATGTCCAGCACCCACGTAGAAACATGTGTCACGTAGACGCACGGTGGCCCGGCTTTGTACGCTCCTCTGTATATTATCGCGTACGCGTACAGTCCGTTTCATCAATCACGAATCTCGAGGGGACTGTTAGGCGCGAGCGACAGAGAACGCGATCGTGCGAACGTGGCGTAACATCAACGAGGATTACGTAAAAATTATAGCTTAATGACTGTCGCGGCTATAAAATCTTAATTTTATTCAGGTCTAAATTACCGGTTAGGTAGCGGTGCCGCGTGCTTAAGATCCGTAAATTAAGCGAACGGTGGTCTGTGGTTTTGGAGCTCCGTACCGGTAGTAGCTAGCCGATGTCGAGCAATTAAAAGCGACGAGTTAACGAGTGAACTATAAATGAACGGTTGGCGACGGTGGTCTCGGCAAGCGCGAACTAATCACCGGAAAATTAAACGTTGGCGAAAGAAAAAGCGTCGTCGCGTTCGCGTTCCACCGAACGTTTCTACGATGACAAATCAGCGTGACGGTTCTTTCTCGTTCGTTCGTTCGTTCGTTCGTTCGTTTCTCGGTTAGCCTTTTCACGCGCGTCTTTTCTCTTCTGGAAAGTTTCGTCGTCGGCGATAATCCTCGCCGATTCGTTCGATTTCTCTGACAAACCCGCGTACCGATTTCGCGCACCGGCTGAATCGAGTTCGCAAGAGAAACGCGACGCCAGCTACCGCCAGCTAAATATCCGTTGAAACATGGCCTGTTGAAACTGGCGGCGAACAATGGACCGGGCACGGAATGAATTCCTGGCGGGGACTGTACGATACACGTAGAAGTCTCGGTTCTACGTGCCTGTCGTCTGTTCGTCATGAGTGCGTGCGCCAACGTCCGGCCTCGTCCGCTCGAAGGATGCTCGACCGACTCCTCCGGTTTGTCGGTTCCACCGCTTTGCTCGATCATGGGACAAAAGTCGGGTCTGAGAGTCCCGTGGGAACCGGAGGAAAGTCACGCTCGCTCAAAAACCGTCTTCCACGGCTCGCGTTTTGCTCGACCGAGCCGCGATTCGTTCTAGGACAACTCTGGTCGTCGGGCGATCGTTTTCGACTCGATCGAATCGCGAGAAAAAGCGTCGCGAACCGTTTGCCTTTCCTGTTAACGTTGCCATTCCGGAAACATTCGCAAACGCGATACACAGTTTGATACGATTACCAACGAGATAATTATTAGATCGCATCGGTTTTAACAGTATGCTTCGCGCCACGACAATGTTACCAGTGTCTGATTTGCGATTACCGTACAATCTTCCTTTATTATCGTTATTTTATTAAGCAATAATTTTCCCCGTTGTTACCGCGATTAACTGTACACACGGGCCTCGCTACCTCGTTACGATTATTCTTCCTTTATTATCGAGAAGATGCGGCGACCTCTTCGCGTGCTCGGGGTCGCCGCACAATTAGATTCTCAGGGTATTACGAGGGTTCCATTACGTTGGTTCGCGCCTCGCTGTTTGTACTCGGCTCGACTATACGCGTTAGAAAGAATCGCTAATTTGTTCGTGCGCGTCGACAAGTCGACGTCGCCTCGATGAAATCGTTGCGGAGATTCGACGAGAAATCGTCCGACAAATATCGAACTACGCGTCTCCGCGTTGGATGTTATCCGTTAAACGCGTTCGTCGCCGATCGTAAGTAGCCCGCGCGATAATATAACGGGGCCGATTACACCGCGAGTCGATGTACTCTGACCGACTTGTCGATTGTCGCTCGTTTTACGATCCGTTTATTAATTCGGTAACGATTTCCCCGTTACCACGAACGTTTCTGTCGCGTAAGATTTGAATTTGGAGGAGTTTCTACGCTCGTAGAACGCGGAGGAATCGTTGAACGAATTCCGACAACGAGAAAGGAAAGAATTTCGGCAAACGGAAAACGGTATAGACCAGCGAAAGAAATCGCGGACTGAACAGCGAGAGTTAGAAGCGACGCGCGAGAAGGAAAGCCGAGATTTCCAGAGGTGACGTTACGAAGCGGTTCTAGGTATCTTGAAGTTCCAAGGAAGAGAAAATTCCTACTAGAAGATCGCCGACGCGAAATGGATGGCACAGGCAAAAACGAAACCGATCGACGGTTCGTGGAATTTAATAGGAGTTGGCGGAGGACGAAAGCTAGGAAGGAAGGTGGCTGGCGCGAACAGCCACGTGACGGAAGCGGTTTGCTCGTTTGTTATCGGTAGGCTCGGCTATTTCGCCGTAAATCGTCGTTATCGTAAGGGATCGTAAGTATCGAAAGGCGCAACGAATCAGTTCGACATACGTACTCGGCGCAGCGATGTCGCTTATAAGAAGGTGGTAGCAGTTTTCATGAAGCCGCCCCGCGGGGAATTGGCCGGCAGTACGGCGGAATAACTTTGCGGTTGATTTATACTTCCGACAGGCGTAACGAGCTTGCGCTCGGACCGCGCTCTTACGCGCGGCTCGGTCGCCGCAAATAGAAATAAAGAATCGATAACGCGCCGCTCGGTTTATTGGCAAAATAAACGAAACGTTTACGGCCGATTCTTATTAGAACGTTGGAATTTAACGGCGCCGTTACTCCACTACCCCTTGTACCGCTTTCTTTTCGGTGTTTCGAGCGCGTCTTCCTCTCGACGATGGTTTTCCAAAGTTGATCGTGGTCGCGTAGTAGGGGGAAAGACCGTACGGCGACGAGACACAGCCTGAAATTTATTCGTCGGGTTTTCAGATGCTCGCGGAGATAACGGAGATGAACAGGAAACGCGGCAGACTCGTTGACTATCAATGAAATAGCGCTGCCCGACTCGTAGACCCTGCTCGTTGTCTGTGCATAGAAATCTCGGGGCGACAGCGACCCGTTCTATTTTCCCTGACGTTATTTTTATCCGAGGCATCGACGTCGCGAAACGATAGATCAGGTATAGGCGTGTGGACGGGCAGGAGCACACGGCGGGCTCGCTAACGGTCTCGATTCGCGAATACAACGAGAGTCGATGGCGCATCGAACGCGCCGAGCCAAACGCAGCGACGATCGAGCCGGAGTATCGTTGGCAGCGCGTAAGCAAAAAGCGTATCTAGCCCTGGGACGGACTGGGACTGCGTGGAAAGGGCGAAAACGTGAATGGAAGAAGATGAGAGAGAGAGAGAGAGAGAGAGAGAGAGAGAGAGGGGCCAGTCGAGAGCGGGCAGTCGGTTTCCGTCTGGTTGTCATCCTTGCGGTTGACGTACCTTATTCGAAGAAGAGTCCGTCCGTAAAGCGGAGGACGAGAGGAAGCAGAGAGAAAGAGAGAAAGAGAGAGAGAGAGAGAGAGGCGACCGAAGGAGGGTGTGCGGGAGGGCAGGAGGACGGAATACATCCGCGGAATACTTAACAACTTTTGGCGGTTGACAGGAGCGACGATGGTAGTGGTGGTGGAGGTGGTTGGTGGGGCAGGGGCCCGGCAGGGCCCCGAAGACTTTGTGCCGTGGGGCAAAGAGAAAAGGTAGAGGAGAGAGAAATGAGAATACAGAAAGGGGCTAGGATCGCGGAGGAAAGAGGCATCCGTCGTGCGCGTCGCGTTTTTTGCCAGTAACCTCCTCCTGTCTCGCCTTTTATTTGGGCCAGACAGGAATTCGGCTAAATGCATTGATTAAACTGCTGACATGGTTCGGACGGCCCGGTGGCCACCGTGTCTCCGCGGATGAGTTCGATCTTTTTTGCCATCTCTCGCCCCCTCCCCCCTGTCCTCGCTCTGCTCGCTCCAAGCGGAGTCCACCGACTCTCGTCTTTGTCCCTCCGTTCTGGATCGCCGTTCGAATCCTTATTTCACGTTCGACGACGTGTTCGAGCGACTATCTACCGGCGGTCGGGTTGTTCGCCGCGGATTTAACAACGAGGCGGACTCGAGTCGCGGAGACGAGTCCGTCTCGATGTACCGGCTTTCTTGCGGAGAAAGAAACCGGACGGCGTACACGGTGTACGAACGACCGGCTGGCTACGCAAGCCCCGGCGAGTTCGTTAACGATGGATATTAGCGGTCGAACGGAGTACCTCGAACGAGCGAACATCGTGCCACGGAGACGAAACCTCTCTCTCTCTCTCTCTCTCTCACTTTCGAACCGCACGGGCTAGAAGAACTTCACGGGAGGACCCCTATTAGTCCAAACAGTTGACGAATACGAGTCGCCTTTCGTTTCGTTTGGTCGGCCAATCGTAACGAGACGACTTCTGTCCGCGGAGCTTTTCCGTCTCGCTCGATAATTACAGACAATCAGGTAGTTGGAAAAATTGAACGTTGTCGAATAGGTCTGTAAACATAGGAAACGGAAGGGAGAATCGTATAACTCGGTTGCGCGTTAATTGAACGTCACGAGGGTAGACATTATACGAGTGGAAGGAATATCGTCTATGGTGCCCTTATAATTCGCACCTTCTCGATTAATTACACTGCCGCACACATCGATCGATCGTACTGGTCTCGCCACTCCGCTGAAAGTGATATATAGCGTGGCACGCGTTTTTGTCGGAACGTAACATAAATTTTGCCGTTTGTCAGACTCGGTAAGAAGCGAACGATATACGACTTTGAATTAAATCAATAAGCGATCGGCCGTGTAGATACACTCGGGCCGAAATGAATCGGATGAAAAAAACGAAAAGGAGGTCGAGGTGCGCGAAAAACGTGCCGCTCTTACTCGAACCAATTAATCGTAAACGTATCCGCGTGGCAGCAGGTATGTTTGGGCGAAAGGAGGCGAATCTTGTCCGCGGAGTTGTTCGGATCGGCTAATTACCATACCGGAGAAGGGAATAGCAAAAGGCAGCGAAGGGTCGAGAGTATCGGCGAGAAAGAAGAGACAGAAGCTCGGCAGAAAGATAACGCGTCTTTTCGCAGGTTGTTCGGTAGGCGAGGCACGAGGTAAGTTTGGCATGCATCGCTCGCTCCTTCGAGCAGCCAACAGCCATCTATGGAATTACCCCGATGATTAATGGTACGGCTGGCTGCAGGCACCCTTTCCGAGACGTTCTTTCCCCTGGCCGCGTTCGCCCTTGCCCACCGCCTCCACCGCAGGCCCTTCGAGAAGGGCCCATCGCTTCGAACTGTTTGGCCACGGCGTAAAAAAGTCCGCACTATGTTAAACCCGTCCTACCTGCCCGTCCGTCCGTCCACCGTGCTTCGTCGTGGCTCTTTCCCCATCGCGTCGCGTCGCCTCGTGCTCGTGCTCGTCCTCGGCCGCGTCGCGTCGCGTCGTTCGACGTTGGTCGTTGATCGTTGGTCGTCGTCGTTGACTGTTTTTCTCTCTCTCCATTCCCGATTCGATGCCTATCGTTTTCTGTCAACGTCCGCCTCGATCCACCGCGCACGATTAAGCCTGTACATTGGACGGGGAAACGAGCCGAGATTCCACGGGTGTCGCGCTTTCAAACTTTCTAACTTTTTTTTCGCCAGCAACCTCCCTCGTATCCGTACGTCTGGCTTTCGTCGCTGCCTACGGGACAGTTTTTCTCTCGAAGAGATGCTATCGTAACGACAGAGTCGACGAAATCACCGCGCGCGGATGATCGCGGTGTAATCCTTGACCGACAGATACGAGGAAAACGTGGCAGCGGCGGAACAAGGAGAAGCAAAAGAGGAAGAGGAAGAGGAAGAGGAAGAAGAAGAAGAAGAAGAAGAAGAAGAAGAAGAAGACGAAGAAGAAGACGAAGAAGGGGAAAACGAGGACGTGGAACGTTGGTGGAAGAAAGAGCGTAGGAAAGCGTAGGAGAACGTAGGAGAGCGTAGGTAAAAGCGAGGGCAAAGTAGAACGAGAGGAGCCGTAAAAGAGCCGCTGGCGGCACGATCGACGACAGCAGCACGCGGTCGAAGGAAGGAAAGAGATACCGAGCGAATTTGGGATTGCATGTCGACGAACAGTAAGACCTCCCAAACAACCCCGACGGGGGCATCTTCCCTGGGAATAGCAGTGATTCGGGGGAAATGTGCAATATCTTCCGTGATCGGGTATTATTACCTCGTGATTACGGGTTTTGATCTAGGCTAGAAGCGTCTACGATCTCCCTTCGTGCCTCTCGCCGTCCTTCTTCGTTTCCTCGAGGATATTTCCAATGGTGCAACACACCGCGATGACGCGCCTTCGTCGAGCCACAGAGAAGCTCCGTGGCCTGACGAAACGAGTCTGCGTCTCCTTGTCTCCTCTTTAGTCGTAGTCATTGTCGTCTTCGGCGCCCCGATCGTCATGCGATTCGTGACGAGCGCCACTGGAAATCGCCGTGAGAAGTAGCCTGCCGTTTCTCTCTCTCTCTCTCTCTTCGGCCCTTCGTCGCGCTTTCCTTCTCTGTCGTATCGCGTACCGATTACCACCGGCCGCAGTAGTAATGAACGACCTGTGCCGCAATGCCGTTGTACCATCGGCGACCGTGCGGTTTCTCTCGTTTGGCTGTGCCACGAAATCGTCGTAGTTGGCGATCGACCGGTAAACGCGACCGATATCTAACGGTGCTGGTCGTCTCGAGTCGATGGGATCGCACGATCTCTGACTGGCGAGCGTGAATTCGGTCCGCGGTAAAGGATTTCGGCGTGGCATGCGAATTGCCGATTGCGAAAGAAAAGTCGGATCGATGGGGAACGATGGTGGCGCGAGCGTTAATTCCCGACATCGTCGAGCACACACCTACGAAACGATTCTGCCTGTAAAGACTAAATAGGCCGTTTTCTGCGGTAAACCCTTCAATTACCTCGGCGCTGATGTTACCCGGGTGAAAAGGAATCGGCGAACGAACGACGGCCAGAACAGGATGTGGAATTGGCGCGCGGCGGAAAACACGAGACCGAAGGAAGCGGGCGTAGGTGCCGGTGTGAGAGAAGAAGGATGCACGTAGAGGGTAGCCGAGGGCCGGCCGTTTAATGACAGGTAGCACGCGAGAGACCGCGCGGTTCGCACGTAACCCGCTACTTTAGACCACCGTACGTGGAGAGATCGAGCCAGCCACCGTGGAGACATCGGCGTGCGACGAACGCGGCGACGATGATAAGGGGTGAACGGCTGCCTCTACGGGGAAAGAAAGGTGACGAGCGAGAAATCGAAGAAGCAGCCGGCAGAGAAGAGACAGCCCGCATTGCGGAACGATGCGCAACAGCTGCACCTGACACGTCATTTGCAAGGAACTCGTATCAGCACCGGCGATACCTAATTATTATTCCATGTGCGCGAGTGCGTGCATGCACGCTTTATCCTTCGCACAGAGCCGAGTCTTTGCGCGCCTCTTGTCTCGTCTCTCGTCCCGTCTCCCGTCCCGTCTCTCGTCCCGTCTCGTCTCAACTTTGCTAGCCATTCGTCTTGGCACTTGGCGACGTCCACCCGTCCATCGGATTCGCGCTTCTCCGCCTCGCTCCCAAACAAGGCCCACAGCCTTCCACCACGGGATTTATTCGGTTTCTAAGTCGGCGCGCACGCGACGTGGTTTATTCACGATCTACGGGAATTCTCCTATTGATATTATCTAATCCTGTCGATCCACCGGCCGGGGGAAAGTCCTGAGCGTCTAATGTATTCCCATTCCAGGCACACGTGACGCGCCGCTTATGCGGAATTACATCGCGCCAACACAAGCCGGCTGGTGTTTCGTGGCCAGCCGCCACGCCATCCACCATTTGATTTCTTCATCGCGAGCTCGTCTTTCCCTCGGCGATGCTTTTGCTCGACGCCTACGCGCGTCGTTCCGTGCCAAAACACTTTGGAATTTGCGACGAACGACGACGACGACGACGACGACGACGACGACGACGACGACGACGACGACGACGACGGCGATGACGAATCGTCGACGATGGACTCCGCGGAGTGTCGGAAAAAGAAAGGGGAAAGAGAGGGGGCGAGATCGGAACAAAGTTAAGTCGAATTTCCAACGGCAAATTCGTTAATGCGCCGGCAGCCGGTGCCTTTTGTGCGGAGGATCGGCGAGGGGTCGAAAAATCGCTCTGGGCATCGAAATTAAACCGTCACCGCTCGATCGTGGCGAAGTCTTGGAATGAAATTGTCCGTCTAATTTTATCACGCCGGGTTTTAAAATGATGGAAGGTCTCTCCGGGATAAGCCCAAGGGGATCCGAGGTCGGCTTTAATAAAGAACCTCCTGGCGTATATACGGCTACGATGGAGACTCGTACGCTCGTTTTCGAACCAGAAAATGCGTAAATCCTGCGGAATCCTCGCGGCTCTCGCCGACTGAATTATTTTACGTTCCGCCATTCAACGTTTAACGTCGCCCTTTTTTCCATGTTATCCTTCGCCCTCTTTCCAAGGAGAGAGAGAGAGAGAGAGAGAGAGAGAGAGAGAGAGAGAGAGAGGTTCGCCGGAGTCGAACGCCGCACGTATTTACCGCGTTACCGTTCTTTGACTCTCGTTTGGCTTTCGCGCGCGTTGATCGAGATTTCGCGCATCGGTTGGCAGTTTTCACGTAAACGTTTTCGAGCGTTCGTTCAACGGGAGAAAAGCTAGAACAGCGGAGACGAGGTCGGCCAAAGGGGGGAATAGCTGGAGAAAATGGAAAAGTTTTCAGCATTAACAAACCGATTCCGTAGTTAAAATTCCTGGCTTATCGTGAAGGAGCTCGCGCACGTTCCAGGTTCGAAGTAACCCGCGGAAGCCATTTGCCAGGCACGATGGGTAATTAGCGCGCGGAACACCGATTCGTCGAGATAGCGGTCGGCCTTCCTCTTACGTAACAGCTAGCCGTGCGCAAAAAGTATCGACCGTCCACCTATCTGCTGGTCGTATCCCGTGACCACGAGTCTCGCTCGCTGCGTACACACAGATAGCGTAAGTAGCTTTTAACAGCGATTCGCGCGAATCGTCCTCGTGTCTCGCGGTCGATCGAGATAACCGCGCGATTGCGTTTGCCCGCGCGGCGTCACCCGGAAGCAGGAAAAGTCGGCAGGCATTTTCTCGATTGGCCGTCACACCCGTTCGCTCGGCCAGACCGACGTCGTCCTCATCGCCACCGACTCCTATCGTTTTATCTACGTGGCTTAATTATCCGCTTCCTCCGTATCGCCGCCTATCGTTTCTTTTGTCTTTCGAGCGATCGCGCTCGAGACGCGTGAAAATTATACCCTCGGCGGTCCTCCGGACGTTTCGCTTCGCGCAGCCAAACGCCGCCGGGTCGGGACAACGGGTTTCCCGAATTACCGACACGGAAGCGAGAAGTTGCGAAAGGCGCCGGCCCGCTTTCGCTCGCTTCGCGTGCAACTCTCAAATCTCGTAATTCGCGAGATAATCGCGGATGGTTTATGGGTTTCGTGTCGGGTTAACGAATAGTCGAAGCGGACCGCGGCTGGTCCGAATCCGCCGAAACGACGGCGTAAAAAATGCAACGATAATCGTAAAGCGAACGAAAGCCGCTTTATTCCGGCCGATACGATTCGCATCCGCGGGTGGCGAGAGCGCGATTCCCGATCGCTGCGTTACACGTGTTGCTCTTAAGGTTTAGTGGTTATTATCGTGGCATCGGCGCTCTTATCGACCATGCAAATCAAATCGTAAACGGCGGAACGCTGGAAACTATTCGTGGTCCGATTACGACTAACGGAACGAAAGGCAATAATGCCGGTGTATCGGTTTTACGATTACAGATATCATCTAAACCCCGCGTCTGACCAACTATTCGGTATTCGTTTCTTTTTGCCGAAAGTCGAACAAATCTAAAACCGTGTCGTAGCCGGATGTGGCCACGTTTACGATCATCGAACCGCTGTCACGATCGTTCGATTCTCGTAAAGATCGGCGACGATTCGTAAAAGCGTTGAACGAAACTCGAAGCAACGACCAATGGGCTCCATTTAGATAAGAAGCTGAATGGAATGCACGAATAGAGCTAATAAAGCAGTCGAGGATCGAGCGCGAGCGTCCGTTTCAATGAAATGGCCCCATGGGTGATAGCAGGGGCACCCCATGACTGCGACGTGATTAAAACTGGCGTTGAACCGTCGTTACCAAAGCCACGGGGGGCTGATTGCCGTAGGAGGGAGAAGGGTTCCCTTCTTCACCCTCCGCTTTAGACTAATTTATCGGAACGTCCTCCACGTCCGAAACTCTTTGGTTCCGTTGCTATTTTCGCGATCCTCTCCTCCTTCTCCTCCTCTCCCTCTCCCTATCCCTCCCCCTCCCCCTCCTCCTCCTCCTCCTCCTCCTCTTCCTCCTGCTCCTTCGCCTCTTTCCTCTCCACCGTCGGATCCACACGTGCTTTTTCCTTCTGTTAATTCACCAATGCCGCTCTAATTCTTATCGTACATGTCAGAAATTTGTAACGGCCTGATTACTACTCGTTATCAGACCGGAAAATAAATTGCGCTTTGACAGTATCGTCGATACTGTTGATCCGCGTTGACGCCCGTTTTAGATAACGTCTCGTCGACTATAATATTTTCCGTCGAGAATTCGGATCGACCAAGGTCGACGTACGTCACGAGGTTGATCGGCGAAACTAAACGCGCATTAAGCGCCTCCGATAAAACGTATTTTCGTAACCTCGTGCCGTTTTTGAATTTCGACAACGCCGCCGTTAGCTCCAACGTAGTTGGCAGCATCGTATTATCGATCTGCGTGCGAAACCTCGAGTCGAGTCGTCCGACCAATAACGACGATCGCTCGATTTCGTTCGTTTCGTCCGGACTTTGGCGTTTCTAGCGCAGAGGCTGGCAAGTAAGGTGTTTCCAAGAGGCGAGTTTCGCTGGAATTAGCGACGCAACAGCGTGCTCGCGCCGCGTTTTACTCGTTATCGTGTCACGCACAGAATACGTTTTCACTATCGCTTATTGTTGGTTAGCCGCGACCTACATGCATCCGCGATTATTCCTGTTCCTTCTCGCGAAAGGAACTCGCAGGTGCGTGGCGATTCGACGATACGCGCTCGACCAGCGTGCCAGCCGACCGATATACGTCTCGTGGAAAGCGCATTTGTCAAACCGTTCGCCGAGAATTTTATTTTTCCGGCACACGCACACGCACCGCGCGTATTTTTAATTACGAGCGGCGTAACTGCGCCTCTGGCGGCGCGAATCCAGGTCGAGCCGACTTCTCGAGAGCAAGCGGCGACCGAGCGACGACGCGAAAAATATCGCCGAGAAGCGGCTGGACTTTTCGAGGAATTTTTGGAAGAAGGAGGAAGGGCGAGAAAGGTGGCGGCGTCGCGTGGATGGTAATAAGGGACGTTGATACGTCGAGGGAGCGAAACGGTGCGCGGGGTATCGCGTGCGACACCGAATCGGGCCGGGCACGGAGAATCGGTCGACGTCGCTTCCCCTCCCTCGGCGTCTCCTTGACAAGCGGGTGTTTAATTGGCGTTGAAACCACCGGTGTGACGGGAACACCGTGGCCGTGTCGTCGGCCGAATGCCCGAATGCCTATAGCCTGCAGGATTCAGGGGGATCCGCCATCGCTGGTGCGTTACCACGGGGAACCCGGTAATTACTCGCAGCACGCAACTAGCTACGACCGCGTACGCGCGTTCGCCACTCTTCCCGCCTCTTTTCCTCGTTCTCCCCGTTTCTCCGCTCCACTCTCCTTCGTTGTTCCGTGTCGCGTCGTACCGCGTCCTTTCGTTTCCACTCGTTTCCACTCGTTTCCATTCGTTTCGATTCGTTTCGTTTTGCGCTGGACGCAAAACGCGTAATCGCACGCGCGACTCTTCGAATCCGTGGCCGTCGTATCTCCGCCGCCGGACGCTCCCAAGCGACAGGACGTCGAGTCCATCGGTCTTACTCGTTTCACGAGGCGAGGAAATTCTCGTCGACGGTTCCGGTCAGCGAACGAGCGAAAGTTTTCGTCGTCCGAATCGGTTTTCAGGAAGCCGTTGGTACGATCCCCTCGCGGGTTAGCCAGATAATCCACCATTTTGAAGCAGAGCGACAGGAAGCCCGATAATTACGGGAGCAGCGTGCGAGTAGAAAGAAAGCGGCGCGGAACGATAGCGATGGCGGTGGCGATGGCGTCCGTCGGGTGTCGGGCGTCGCTTACGCGACACGCGTCCCTCCTACGCACTCACCGCCCTTTCCCGTTACCATCTCTTTCGTATTAGCGAGCTCGTCTGTCCGGCACTCGCGATAACTCGACCCGACCGAGGCGGCCCGGCGACGAACAACAGGCCAGGATCCAGCCCGTTGATCAAACGACGCGTAACTAACCTCGGCAGCAGCGACCAAACGAACCGCGAACTATTCGTAATACTTTCGATTTTACAGATCCGTCAGGCTGATCGAGCACAAGTTCAGCCGGGGCTACGAGTCATTAAGTAAAAGGAGCGCGAGCACGAGCGCGAGCACGTTATTAGCGCATCGGTGATTAGTCTACCGGTTGCTCTCACATTTGCATGAGTTCATGAATTCAATCGCTACCATTTGCCTCGAAGCCAGAAGCAGTACTCGCGCAATGGGAATCCCTCGGTGCCGCTTCTCAACGCGTGCAAATCGCCGACTATTCAATCACCGCTCTAAGACATTGCTTTCAACTTTTATGCAGCTGTCTGACGTTAATGAGAAAGCCACGCACTGTTTTGCGTTTTTACATAACAAAGAATATTTCAGAGACCGTGTTACGCGTCCATTTTAGAGACAATCGACTTTCCAGCCGCGTTAATCGCTGCGACGCAACGAAAAGCCGAAGCTCCAGCTGGCGAGGATAATCGGTTTTCGAGGCTAGGATGCATCATCGTCACCGATGAATCGACCGTCGGATTCTTGCAAACATCGCTGCGGGAACGCGTGCCGCGATGCACACAAATTCACGGCTAATTATTCGTCCGCTCTCGTAGTATCGTAAATCTTAATGAATATGCTCGTAGCGAATGAAAAGCAAAAACGGCGATTATTTTTATGGTTGCGTGAATGAATGCTAAACCGGGTACGCAGCGTTCCTTATTATACCTGACACGATAACGCTCGTCGGGGCATTTCGTAATAACAACGCAGACTCCTAAAGGTCTTCGCGGTAACCGCGATATTTCTCTAGGCCACTCTGTAACCTTTGCTCGCTTCCCTCTCGAAAGAAACGCGCGAATCGAACGTAACGGCAGGCGAGAACGATTTCGTGGCACGAACGCGGCTCGAACACCTACGGTTACGTAATTCCGATGAAAATCGCATCGAGGGAAAAGCGATCGATTCGATGCTTTCTCTTTTTCAACGAAACCGCGTCGAAATCGAACAGCGAGCGCCAGTTTCCTGCTCGGCGTACAGACCCTTAAATAATCGTTTGACCGGCTCGATTCATCGCGAGTTCGAGATATAAACCTTGGAGCGGAATTCGCTGGTAAGAAAGGTGCGAGTGGCAAGCGTGGACATTAATTTAACGGTGCACCGAGGCGGCCCCGTCGCTGGAATTCCTCGGGCCGAAACGGGTGCAGACGTTCTTTTATACGGGGACTCGTTCGTACGTAAAATCGCGTCGGGATACCATAGCCATAGCCATAGCCTATGCGGGGACCGGTGGCGTCTTCGTTCTCCATAAATCTCCCTTAAGAAAATACGCACCGCGACCGTTAAGTAGAACGTCAAATAATTGGAAGAGGCGAACGAAAAACGCGCGGTCGATCGGCCCGTTTCTCTTTTCGAACGAACGAACGAACGAACGAACGAACGAACGAACGAACGAACGAACGAACGAACGAACGAACGAACCGACGAATCCAAGAAAACGCAGACCGGTAGGAAACCGGCGATAATCGGCTATTTCGTTCTCGTCGTTTCGCTTCGATGGTTTTTGTCGGGATGCCCGTTTACGCTTTGTCGGACGATTATCCGACTAGTCTATTATTGCGTCATAAATTGTAATTAGCGGTCCGGCAATGCGATGCATTTAACTAATAAATTCATTGGCCAGTGTGGGCAAATTAATGTATGGTAATCCGGTAGATTCCGTCACCGGTTGAAATTAGATCAGTTATCGGAGAGGGACGGCGGCGTTTGACGAATCGTACGGAAAAATCGGATAATATGTTTGTCGCGTTAGGATCGTTTAACATCGAATAGTCGTTGATAAAGCGGTTGCAGTCGGCGCTCGCAGTTGGAACTCGAAATGGCAGGCAGCGCGGCCACGGCAGAACGAAGAAAGAGGAGGTAGAAAAACAAGGCGATTAAACCGAAGGAGAAAAGAAACAAATCGCGCAGCCCTTACCAACGCGATAATTCGTTACGGTCCACTTGTAACGATAGCCGTTCGCCCGTTATCCGTTCTGATCTCGTAGTAGATCTTCGAGCCTATTAATTACCTTCGTGGAGGAAGAGGTGGGGTAGCGGCGCGCCTTGTCGGAGAAAAGGGGGTGCTGGGACACGGGGGTAAAAGGCACTTAGAGTAAGAGTGTATAAAGCTGGGCGCGCACCCTCTGCTGCAGGCGAACGAACAACAGACGGGTGGCCGCTTTGCCGAGGAGAGTGGGGAATATTTAAAAAGTAATATCAATTACATTTGCATATTCACCACCCACCCATGACCCGCCACCGTTCGCCACTCTGTCCTCCGTCCTTTCCTCCTCTTTCTCCTCCGTTAGGCCCACCCCTCTTACCATAGGGGCTGTGTGCACGTTTCAGCTCCCTGTGCTGGTTATCCGTTGAAAAACTACCTGTACACCTTTTACTCGGCCTGGGAACTGCTCGCACCTTCACGCTGGACGCTGATCAACGTGGACGACGTGCCGCGCGAGACTCGATCGTCCACCTTTCGTTACGTCGGCGGTTTCCGGGGGCCGGAAACTTGATCGTGCGACGAAACCAGGTCGCTCGTTCGCCTTCTCGGCGACGCGCGTGCAAGAGCGTCGACGAGGCCGAGAAACTTGGACGGGCGATCGAAACGGTCAGCGACGGAGACAGAATTTCGGAAATACAAGGTTTTCGGTGACAGAAACGAACAAAGGAATCGTCTGCGCCGCTAGATTCTTATGGAAACGAGGAATACGAAAGGGAACGAGCGTCGTGGACGGTCTGCCATTTCCTCGGTCGTCTGCTCACCGAGATTTCACGAGAGTGACGAGGGGATGGAGGCTGTTGCGCGCTCCAGCGAAGGCTCGCTTGTATCGGTGTAAATCTTTGTTTGCAGGAATTTACGTAAGGGCAAAGCAAGTCCCCGGCAACGAGGCGCCGCAATACGATAATGCGATAACGCCTCCACCACCCTCTCCTCGCCAGATTCTCCGTTGCTCGCAGCTTCCCCTACCTTCTTTCAGTTCTCCATTTTCAGTCTACGAAACCCCTTCTCTCTTTTCACCGAGGATTTCGCTATTGTGCCCGTGCCGATTGTTACTTTACCCAGCCGTTAACATAACAATACGCAAATGCGGCCCGGTCCTTTCGTTTCTTCGTTTCTACCGAGCTTCTTTTGTCCCTTCTCTCGCGTCCTCGGCTTTTTCGCGTCGTTCCTCGATATCGCGGCGGTTATGAAATTTCGCTCTCCCCCCCCCCCCCCCCCCCTCAACCTACAACCTCACTGGCCAACGAAAGATTATTTTTCCAAGGATCAGGCTGCGAGAAGGTTGGAGAGACTTTACGCGGGAAACTCTGGAAGGTCGGCGAGCGAAGGTATCGTGTAATCCGGTTAACCCACGTACCTTTTAATTAACAGTGGCGGTAAACAAAGTAATAGTTCGGGGGCACGATCGTTTCCTTTTTTCGCGTGGTTCGCCCTTAGAGCGAAGGTCCGGGAAACCGAGGAGAGTAGTAGTCGGCTAGCAAAAGGAAGGGGAGGAGACGCGAAGGAGCGAGCTGGAACGAGAAGTCAGAGCACTCAGCGTGGCTAATTGCTCGAATCATTAAGAAAAAACATGAAATCTAAGCCCCGGTTCTGCCGCGCGGACTACAGTGGGAAGCCATAGATAGCGATCGCTGGCGTACCGTAATGAAAATAATCACGGCAGCCCGGCAACGATAACTACGTTTTAGCCCGAGTTATTACAGTTTCCCGCAATCCGGCTCGTTTGTCCTTGTGCCGCGCGATCGGACGTTCCACCGAAACCGCGGTTTCTTTTTCGTTTCGCCGCCTCGTTTCGCGTTCCTCGTCTCTCGGATGCGTTGCTCTCGGATGCCGTAAACCTGCCCGGACGATTCCCATGGCTTTCCCTCCCCTCCTCGATCCCTCCGAGCGATCGATATTTCGATCCAAAGACGGCGAAAAGTGGTTGGCGGGGTCGTGACGATGGTTGCGGAACCGCGGTGCAGGCTAGATAACGCGCTATCACGAGAAAATACAAGCGTGGCGGGGTAATTTCGCGCAATTATCGTAACTCGTAGGATCGTGTTTCTCGAGCGTAAGAAAAATTGCGGGAATAATTAGGCTGGCTGTGGCGTCGGTTGCAACAGCGGCCGATGGAAGGCGTGAGTACCAAACAGCCGGCTCGAATGACGCTGCCGCGTCCGCCTGCAGGCTCAGGTGGCTTCGCTCTTCGAGTTTCCATTGTGCGTACTGGGGTGCATACATTATTTTCGTCGGCTTCTTTGCCCTCCGCGTGGCACCCACACTGGGCAGGTGTTACCGTGCACCCTGGTACCCGTCCTCTTATCCTCGATAACTCCGCGACCGAATTTATTGCCGGACAGCCTCGTTTTCGTTGCTCCGGCTAACGATTGTTTCCGACCTTGCTCGATACGGGTCACAGCGTCGTACGAGGACGCGAACGAGGATCTACGACCTACGAGGATGTTCCACCGAGTCGTGCTATTCTTCGCCGACACCACCACGTTTCGACCGTGTCCGACAAATCGGTCGATCTCTTTCCATGCCCTTGATAGCTAATTAGCACCTTCTTTCGAGTGGTTTGGTTCGCGAAGCGAGAAGGAAAAAGAAAAAAAGAAGAAAGATAGGAAGAACGAAAGGAACGTCTGGTTGGAGAATCGAGCGGGACACGAGTCTCGGTGGTCGATACCGGGAACGTAACGATGAAACGGGGCAAAGTCTCTCACGGGTTCGAGCCGGCAAGCCGGCGTTCATGGGAACACAATTTGTGGCAGCCGCGCATCGCTGTGTACGGTGGCGTCGCTTTATTTAGATTTTATTTCAGTAAAAACCTCGTCGCGTACGTGACGGCACGTATGTACGTATCGCATCGCACCGCACCGTGCGGTCCGCCTTCCAGCGACCTTCCTTCGTCTCCGTTCTCGCGATACCGCCTTCTTCCTCTCGTAACTTTGCTACAGATACGACGGTATCGTTTCTCTGCTTAACATAGACGTCGAGGAATCCTGCGAGGACTCGTGTGCAACGGAAGAAGAGCAGAAAAGCAAAGAGTGGCTGGCGTGCTCGCGTGCGCAGGTGCAACGTAATAGCAGGTAACCGGAACGGATATAACGCGGTAGACACCTTTGCGATAAATCCACAAGGTTCGAAGCGTCTAGAACCCATCATTTGCGAGGTACGAAACGAGCAGAGAACGCGACGACAGGTAGCGATTAGTCGTAATATTCGAACGGAAGATTCTATCGATGGTCTCGGGGAATCGAGTGGAACGAACGATCGCTCGTTGGGAATAGGCCTCGCGGTCTCGGCAACGCGCTCGATCGCTCGGCCAAACTACACGCCGGGTCTCTTCGACAGAGGTGTCCGCGTGGTGGTCGAGTGGATGTCGCGTCTCGCGGCTGGATAACTCGATACGAGAGTATTTACTGCGAAAAGTCTGGAGGAGAAGAACGGTGATGGGCGATCCGGCGAGAAGAGTCGAGGCTAGGAGGAGGCAGGAGGACGGAGCAGGAGAAGAAAGGAGGAGGCGGTGGAAGGAGGTGAGGCCTAATATGGCCGCCATCCTCTGTATTCCGGTCGTAGACGGAGAGGCAAGCAAGCAAGCAAGCAGGCGCGGCCCCAAAGGCAGCTTTCAATGCCAGTCATCTCCCGGAATGCGCCTCAACGAAGCGTACTTTGTATTCCTGATCCGCGCTCCGCGCTAAGACGAGAAGGCCTTCGCGCGATCTCTTTGAGGACACGGGGCCACGACTCGGCTCGGCTCGACTCGGCTCCGCTCGAGCCGACTTATCCAGAAGACGAGACGAGACGAGACGAGACGAAAAGCGACGTGGCGCGACGGCACTGCGATGTTTTCGCCACCGATCATCTGCCTGCCTTCTCTTTCTCCCCCTTTTCACTCTCCCTCTACCTCTCTCCTTTCCTCTCTCGTGTTCCTCTTTGCGGCCATTTTGACTCTTCAAGGCGCCACCTAGTCCGCTTCTCCGCTTCGTCTACCGTGACGACTACCGCGCGCAGCGCACTCGCGATCGCCGTCTTTTCTCTTAGTTTCGAAGTTCGAAAGGCGGCGATAGCTAAATCGTAGACAGCAATCCCGGTTGGTCTTCACCTACCTTCCGTGTTCGTCCGTCTTCCCGCTCGGGGATACCATCCGTATGATTCAGTCGAAGAGATCCTCCGGATGTCGGCGCGGCGACCAAGCACGTGACTCTTCCGACGTGCGCTAGACACGTGATCTCCGACGTACACCTTGGAACCACCAACACCAAGCACAGACCAAGACGACCAGAGCCACTTAGAGTTTTCACTGAGCGGTTCGAACGGATAGACTCGAATAGACTGGAGTCGATTTCCGCGACTCGAGCAACTACGGGAAACGGGCGAAGGAAGAGCGGAACGTGGCGTGAACGCGCAGCTAGCCAGCAGAGAGAGCACACCGGGGTTCCTGGCAGACAGGGAGAGGAATACGAACTAAGGGTTCTATATCCATCCTACGAGCGACGAGGAGCTGGGCCGAGTCGAGCATAGCATAGGGAGCAGAGCAAGGAACACTGGCACCACTCCTGGTAGGGGTAGCCGACGTCCGTCCCGAGTCTTTCCTCATCTGCAAGTCGTATAACCGAGCTAATTATCAAGTTAATATGGCCATTCTGTATGGAACCCCGCGAGAGAGTGGGTGGAAGCGAGATGCCCGCAAGGGGTGGCGCCCGGCGTGCGAGCGAGACGGCCTGAAGTACATTGATATTATAAGTTGCTTCAATCGCTGTATTCATTTGTAAACTAACCAGGCTAAATGTATTCACCACCGCGAGGCGGCGCGCCGATAGGCGGAGCCACGGGTACCCGGGCTACGACGGCGCCCTTCCTTCTTCCTTCCTTCCTTCCTTCCTTCCTTCCTTCCTTCCTTTCTTCCTTCCTTCCTTCCTTCCTTCCACCCTTCCTTCCTTCCTTCCTTCCTTCCTTCCTTCCTTCCTTCCTTATTGTCTCCTTCGTCCTTCCTTCCCTTTATTCCCGTAATTTCCTCCGTTTACATCCTCCACGCATCGTACTGTTTACACTTTCACCTTCTTCTAAGTCGCCGTCGGAGCTGCCTTTAGCCGACGTCGACTCCAGTTCCAGAAAATGTTGCCTCAGGCTAGGTAAACGATTAAACTAGGTATTTTAAAAATGCAAAAATTCTACTACCGTTCCGAACGTAATCGCAGGATTAATCCACGGAGGGAACAACTGCGAATTTCTCGAAAAATGAAGAAGAACATGGACAACGACTGCTTTTCGCACGACGGCCGACGAGAACGTCTTTCGGACTCAAGCCCGGAAGATTCGAGAGATCGTTAGGGAGATCGATGCGTTCAAAGTTCGATCGATAAGGAACGGAAACTTGTATTTTAAAAGGGTACAAACATCTCCGAAATGGCTACGACGGCACAGAGAGGCCCACACTCGGCTCGTCATTACGTTTCATGTATTCAGATTTTTTCCTCGAGCAGGCACGAGCTGTCTGTATTATTATTCCGGAGCAACTTTACGCCCACCGCTTCTTTCCTCTCTCTCTCTCTCTTTATTTCTCTCTCGTTTCTACTTGGTACTCGTCTTTCTTCTCGCATGGTGGCATGGTACCATCGCGCGCCTAGTCGTCATCTTCGCCGCCGCCTCCCTCCTCGTCGCTGTCGCGCGGCAGAGTTCTCCGCGAGAGACGACGAGGACGACTTCTTACGGTTCGTCTCGAGAGCAGAGACCACGGAAATATGAATGCATAAATGCATAAGTGCTCCCACCACCAGTGTCGCCACCACCATCTGCTTTTCCCGCCTACTTCGTTCCGGTCCTGATTCGGCATTCTTTTCTTTGCCGACGCTTTCCGTCCTTTTGCCTGCGCAGAACCAAATCCACCTTGATCGCACGTTGGATGACGAATGTTACTTTGCCCGTAGTTCCGTGACTCTTGGCTTTCTTTTCCCTTCGAGCTACCTACCGGAGAGACGCGCCGGTCGCCGTCAACCGAGATTCAACGAGAATTCTCGGGCATCCACGAGAAGGCTGGAAGGTACAACCGCTCCAACGCGGTTCTACAAAATACAATCTCGCGTTGCTGGTTATAAAAAGGCTAAATTACTCACGCGTTGCCGGCAAGTAAATAGCACGCAATCTACGCAGATTGTAATCTAGCAGACGAGAAAGCAACGACTCGGCCTCGCTCGGGAAAAGAGGGTGTAACGTTGGCAGGCAGGACGCGAGATTAAAAGACAAATTAGCATAATGTGTACACGCGCGCCCCGTGCAGTCACTGTTCTGGCGAAACGCTTCCGCGTAATATCTCCCCGCGTCCACCGCGACACACTCCGAGGAGTCTTTCGCGTCGCGCCCTAATCTACCTTTCATAGATCCTGCGCGTGTCTACGACGGAGCAAAGTTTTTCAACTAGCGGCGAAAAGAGAGCAACAGCTTTCTGTCGATTTTTTAATCAGTGGTTTAGAGGGTAGTTTGACGGCGGGTCTCTGTGAAAAAGAGTCTCGATCGAGATAGGATGGGTGGGCGACGAAGGGGTGTCGGCGATGCAAATAGCGCGTTTAATAAAGTGTCGCACGGCTGCCATTTGAATACCACGGCATATTCACTTTTCTCATCGGGGCTGCGAGGAAAAAGAGGCGAGGTGAACCGGCGAAAAAGAGGTTGCGATCAGGCGCGAGGAGTGGCGCGGGATGAAAAGCGAAACACGGGCGAAATACGAGGACGGGGACGCGAACGGGAAAGGAAAGCCGAAGAAAAACCAAAGCACGAAGACCGTGCAGAGACGGAGACCAGCGAAACCGAAAGAAGCGGAGGAAGATCCGCGGACGAGGAGGAAGAAGAGATCGACGTGGAACGAAACGAGCGGATAGCCCCCCTAGATGATCCAGCGTAGGTGTAGATACAGCAGGGAAGGGTAGCCGTACAAGAAGGTGGCGAATCGCACCTTCGCTTCATGCATGATTCAGTCGCAGTATCTCATTTCATCCGGTGGCTTCGCTAAACTATATCTCCTAATGGTAATGCTATTCCGTGGCACATATCTCTTTATATTACGTGGGTAGGTTGGCTGACTGGCTGGCTCACGGTTCTTGGGGCGGTATACGGAGGCGAGAAAGCCAGCGACTCTCGTCCAGCCCCTTGCACCCTCTATCAGAGATCCTGGCGGATCGCGAGGCTTTCTCCTTTTACCACCTACGAAGAAAACTACCCCACTGTGGCCGGGCCACGTACGTATATTCGCGCGTGTCTTTGCCTCGTGTAGAGCGCGTGTGGGTGGTCTCTGGATGCCTCTGGAGCACGAAGCAACGGCGAAGAAATAAAGAAAGAAACTGTTAGTTCTCGCTGTTTTAAATTACCATTTATTACGACACATAAAGCCGACCGGGCCCCGACAAGTTCTACCAACGGCCATCTTGTCCCACCCATGGCCGATGCGGCGAAGAGAGGAGAGCGAGGGCGCGCAGCGAGGGGAAACAGGCCGGAGAATCGAGTCTATATCACCGTCTTTTACTTTCCACCCTCTTACCTACCCTTCTCGTGCTTCTTCCTTTCGACCTGCTTTCTCGTCTCGCTTTCTCGCGGTCTTGCTCCTTCGCTCGGGGTTGCTGTACCTCTCCGCTGTACCCTTGGCGGGGATCGAAACCCCGGGTAATGATCATTACCTCCGGTATAGTGACAAGTGAGACCGGGGGGAGCCGACGGTACGGCTGCAGGAAATGGCCACAGATAACGCTGTCACGGCCATTTTTATATTATGACGAATGGATCATCTTTCTTTCGTTAAGTTTGCCCTCTACGCTCTCGCGCTCGACCAAGGGGAGCTCGATGATAGATTTCTCGTAATTATTCGCGCGCTCTTCCCGCCGCTGCTTAATCGTCTTTTCTCCTGAAAACTACTCCGACGTAAATAATCGCCGGCACTCGTTGCTCCTTCGTCTTCGTCGAAATAACAGAAATATCTTTTACGGCAGCAAGATTTGCCGTTAACGCGCACGGATCGAAGGCAAAGTACAGAGCGAGAGAGTGAGAGAGAGAGAGAGAGAGAGAGAGAGAGAGGAATATCGCAACTTTGTTGCGACGAACGATCGTTCGTCGTGCCGTTTCTTTTTTTTTTTTCTTTTTCGCGAGTTTTCCGAAGGGAGGTGACGGCGATCATAAAGAATCCGAAAAGTATCCAGTTCGACGATACCCTCGATTTCGGTTTGCAGAGGCATCCTGCTGCGCGGCAAGCTGCCCTTTTTCAGCCCCCTCACGCTGGCCACGCGGCAATAACGGTACCGACCAGTCTTTCATATCGTATCGGACCAGCTCGTCTATGTGGAAATGCGATCACTTAGAAGCAGCCTCGAAGTATAATTCGGCCGAGACCAGTCTCGTCGGTGTACCGGTCCGTTGCGTCCGTGTGTGAGCCAACAGATCGTATATTTTTTATTATTGGCCGATGGAGCCAGTGCCCGGGGGTGGAACGGGTGTTCGGCTGGTAGGAGGTTTCGATAGCTGACCACTCGATTCCACGCGCTCCCTCTTTAGCTCCCACCCTCCCCCTTTCACTCCTCCGCCCGCTTCCATCTATCCGCCCTTCTTCTATTCGCTACAGAAGGAAGTGACCGAACGATCGAATCCGTTTGTACGCGGGGCCGCATCCGCGTCTTCGTAAATGTGTTCGACCGAGTGCTCTTGGTACGGTTCGCTGGATCGCGCGTATCTCTCTTGGGCCGGGGTCGTTTTATCGAGTGTGGACGTCGGAGAAGCGATTCTCATGTTTTTACATCGAGGCAATTTTTCCATCTCGCCCCGTTTGCCTCCGAGAACGCCAACTTTCACCGGCCACCTGCCTCCGCGCGTCTCCCTCGGAACCCACGGTTCTTTCTTTTCGACGATCCTCGGACGGGGCTGTGGACCATCGTCCGACCATCGTTCGACGACTACGCGACTAGAAACCAGAGAGGTTTATTTGCCTGGTGGTCGTTGGCGTTCCCCTGACAGGATTAATCCACCAAGATCTTCGATACGTATGACGCGGCTACGCTTCGACGATCGTCCATCCTTTTGCGTTATCCTCGAGACGTTCTCGAGAAAGAAAAGAGAATGGGGGGGGGGGAGGGACTTTAAAGTTGCTGGAATCTAATCGCTTCTTCGATCAAGTAACGCGAGTCGTGGTCACGGTGGAAACGATGTAGCTCGTTTAATTCAATCGTCGAAGCGTGCACAGGCGGACCATTCGTTACGAAGTTTGGCCGCGAGCGTGTTGCGAGAGTCGGTGGCAGGATGTTACGGCGGGGGTGGGGGTGGAAGGAGCGACGAGAGAATCTAGGCAAGAGGATCGCCGTTCGAAGGAGCGTATCGAAAGCCGCTCGATCCGGAAGGTTCCTTCTGGAAGGCTCCTTCTGGAAGTGAAGTCGCCGGTTGGCTCGCCCCCGCAACGGGGTGTTCTCCAGAAAGCCCGGGGATTGGTCTAGGACGATGCCTGTCCGTGCTCTTCTCTCTCTCCCGTCTCTTCCGCGGTGGCTTCATTATACGTTGACCTAAGAAAATCAACCACCCACCGCCGGCACTGTTCGTCCTCGGCCTTCGTCCTCTCCTCCCGTGTACACCGGCAACCAGCCACCGTCGTTCGCTGCAGCATCCTGGGCCAGCCACCGGCTGCAGAGAGGAGGAGTGCTTGGAACAACCGAACCAGGTGCCCCGACTCAACCCCCAGCACCCTCCTCTTTCCATCTAACCTAACCTATCCCTCTTCCTTCCCACCACCTTTCTTCCTTCCGTTCATCCGTCCGTTCGCCTGTCTGCCTGCCTGCCTGCCTGCCCGCCTGCCTGCCTGCCTGTCCGTTCGTTCTTCCGTCCGTCCTTCCTTCCTTCCTTCCTTCATTCCATCGACTACGACGCCGCGACGTTGCACGGCAAGAGAAAGAGAGGGAACCAGGGGTAACTCATCGCTTATGGATACTGATGACTCGCGCAATGAACTCAGACCGCGCTAAGGGTGGTAGCAGTGCGGTAAACCCACTGTGCTTCTCCGTTCCCTTGTCTTTCTCTTACTCAACCTCCGCTGCTTCCCTCCTCCGTTCCTCCTCCTCTACGTTTTTCTCTCCCCTCGTAACCATCTCTCTTCTAGCCGCTGCTTTCCAGAGTACCTCCGTTTGCTTCAGCCCCGATCCTTCAATAACATTTTCCTTTCTCCCCAGCCAGCGGGGGATGAATGCCGTGGAACCCAAGCGTATCTTACGTACGATATATATATCCGACTTTTTCATCTTCTCGACAAAGAATCTCGTTCGAGTCGAGCGATTACCGATTAGGATAGCCGTGCAGTTGGGTGCTAATACGGGAAACCAAGATGCGTTCTACCCCTTTCTACCGTTCTACCCCACGTTTACCCCTTTCGTACGTTACGTGTAGCAGCCGATAGACGCAAGTATTCCGTACGATTTTCTTTCTCTCAGCTGATGCAAAATTCAAAGTTCGTGAAAAGTCGGACGCAAACCGTCGATTGGTCCGGGCAAACGATGCCCGTCGGAAGAAATTTCTCGTTCGCGAGAGGTCCATCGTATTACGTAAGATTCCGGGTGTCGTTTCCATTTTCCGTCCCTTCCATCCTCTCACGGCCATTCGTTTCTATTACTCCGCGTTAAGGGAGACCCGACAGTTGGCCGACCCGAGGTTAGATTTATTTTCACTCGGTGGGTATTTTTTTTTATGACCCTGCCCGCGCTTTAGACGTAGCCGTCGCGGAGGGATGTTTTTCGCGTGCGATCCACCGCGGCCAGGCTCGGTCTCGCGCGTGTATGCACGCCAACGCTCACGACACTGAATCATCCGGACGTGGCACTGACTTTCGCGTCATCCCCGTGGAAGCGAGCGGCCTTCTCGAGCCGCGCTCGTATAATAAACCCATAAACAGCCCCGCTGCCGCGAGAAGAAGAGACAAGGAACGTCGTGAAAGGGACAGAGAGCGCCTCGTCCACCCCGATGTCGCGCGAGAAACGAGGCTCGCCACGGATTATCGAAGCCGTTACGCGGACTCGGTGTCGGTCGCGTTCGGAATACGGTTCTCGAGACTTTCTTGTTCCGCGTCGTAACGTTGCACGGGGCCAGGGACGCGTCGATTTTCTAACGCGAGTATCTCGTGAACGGAGATACCGAGAGAGACGAGGGAGAGCCGGGAGGAGGTGAAATAGAAAAATAGGCGATAAAGCAACGAAGAGACGAGGAAGACGAAGGCGACGTGATTCCTGTGGCAAGAGGTGCACGCGTAGGCTCGTGTACGAGACGACCTTGTGATTGCACGATGCACGAGGTGCATATGTACACGAGGAGAACGCGTTACGTAGCGGATACATAGTAAACAGCATGGCGTGGGAGAGGCAACGGAGAAAGAAAAGGAAAGAGAGGAAAATAAAAGGGGGACGAGATAGAGGCGGCGAAGGAGGAGAAGGTGAAGGCGGAGGTTGTGGCCGGTGAGAGGGAGAGAGAGAATTCCTAAGCACCCGGAGCGCGATGCTTACCTGCGGTAACGTTTAAGCGGTGGAGTAAGTACAAGACCTTAGCGCGCATCAAGGAAACAAACAGCTGGCGCGCGCAATATGAATTAAACATGCTGATTAATAATTAACAAGTTGCCGGCTCTCCTCGCGCGCCTATACCGGTAGGTAGGTGTACTATCTGGCTTTGTCTTGGTTGCACACGCCTCGATCCTTTCTTCTTTTTCTCGCTTTCCTTCGCGCGTTACGAGGTAACGCGCACCGCTCGATTACGCTTCACGATCGGCGCCGGCTCACGCTAAAACAGCTGTTCCACGGGTATCGCGTGTCGATCGATTTAAAAATGCTTCGACACGACCTCAGGCTGCCGGCGAACGCGTGCGGAAACCATCGCTTCGCTTTTACCGGTTCACCGCCCACTAAATACCTTCCATGTCCGAGTATCGCGGAGAAGATCGATCCGAGATTTTTTCGCGTGCATGGAACGCGCAGAAAAATCGCGAGAGAATCGAGCGAAAATGGCGGATAACGCGACCGAGGAGAAGAGACTAGAAGCGAATAGAAGCGAATAGAAGCGAATAGAAGCGAATAGAAGCGAGGAGAAGCGAGGAGAAGCGACGAGAAGCGAAGAGAAGAGAGAAACTGGGAACGACTCCGAGCAAGTTGGTAGGTTGGTAGGGATCCTCGCGCGGTCTCCTCTTCATGTTTATTAATGTCCCGTACGTCCGTCTATCGATTCGTCGTTTCACTCTCGTTCCTCGCGAGATAATGATACTGACCTATGCCAGCTGTCGCATAGCCGAGGGCTTAAGTGGCTTAACAACGTTGCGGATAGCTGAAACAACGATCGGTCCTCTTGACACATTGACTGAATACATTATTGTAAATGTCGCCAGCTGCGTTATCGGCGCGCACGCCGGACAGCCGAACGAATCGGACGTGTACGATCGACGTCGCGCGACAGCAGCGCGTGCCTCCCGCGGAGCGCTTCTTTACGTAATTCCACGGACACGGGCATCGCTTTGTCCCGTACGATATTCCGCCGCGATCGTTGTTGCGCAATCACCAGCTATTCGTCGTCAGCGCGAATCGTTACGCGCGATACCACCGGCACACGGTCTTCCGTGTTTCCCTCGAATATCCTATATATACTCCTCGATTGAATTCCGAAACGTCGATATCCAGGTGGAACGAGCGACGCAACGAACTCGCTTATTTGTTTGTTAACTCTCGGCTGGCGTTCGATACGAACGCTCCATCGATCGTATCTCCGTTTCCGTGGATGGGGCTACGTAACACGGCGTAAACTAGTTAAGTCTATTAATTAGCGTGGAAAAGAGTCGGCCCGATGGGATCCGGCGATAATCAAAGGTTGTCGCTTTAAGCTCGATTCGGAGCAACGCGGAGATCGCGATTCCGCGGCAATTTTAATCGACCAGTTCCTTCCTGCGGACCCGCGTACGTACGTACTTACTTTCCATGAAAGCTCGCCTCTCCACTCCGGAGTTCATTAAATCCAGCGTAACGGGGGGCAGCGTTTCCATAGATGAACACGAAAAGATTTATCGCAAGACGGAGGATGACTGTTCGTTTCTCAAAAGGCACGGTCTTATCCCCTCGTTTCGGAAGGAGAAACACGCGACTCTCGGTCTGCGCGATTCCTGCACGCACCGGGGATGTGTTCGCCATGCTAGGATGTTAGGTAGGGTGACGAGTTCAGGAAGTATAACCATAATAGGCAGAAACGACGGCGAGACGAGGAGGAGGGAGGAAACGCGAGGCAACCAACGACACGAGAGCCGTGACGCCGTTCCTGTAGGGATTAATTAGCGATAAGGCTTCTAATGAGAGGCAGGTGAGCGAGCGAGCGAACGAACGAGCGAACGAGCGAACGAACGAGCGAACGAACGAACGAACGAACGAACGAACGAACGAACGCCGTCGATTACACGGCGCGCCGCGTTGCGCTTCACCGTCCGTTCGCCGTTAGACACGGCCAGATCACAGCCAGAAAAATATCGACGAGAAGCTACAACGATATCTGTCGTTCGAGAATACGCAACGAGAACCCCTGAAACTCGAACGACGCGAGTACCGCGATGTACAATCTCGAAAGTCGTTGCCCGGTAATCGGTGGCTTCTCGCTTTTTGGCTGGTCGGCGCACTTTTCTCGACCTTTCCACGCTTCCTCTTCGTTCACCGTTAGAAGATTCGTATTCCATCGGAAAAACCAATCGATCCGAGGCTCTCTCGCAAGGCGCATTTTTGTCAGGCGATTCGTTTAAGAGCGAGAAGAAGAAGAAGAGGAGGAAGAAAAAAAAGAAATATGTACTAGCTGGTCGAGGCAGCTACGGTGTAAGTGTGACGGTCGTTTGGTAGACAGTCGAAGAGGGACGAGGAGTCACGTCCCGTGAATTGTGGGCCACGTGACAGAGGCGTGATCGAGGTGCGACGCGATGGAACAATGCCATCGGAGCTCTTCGAGGAGGAATGCCGCGTGCCGCGCCCATCTTTCCTCGATATCTGTCCGAGCACCGCGCCACTCTCGATCACCGATCGTCGATCGACGCGGTATCCGTCTCGATAGACACCCTACCGATCCAACTTTTTCATCCATTCCGACGTAGCGTGGAACGAGCGTTTACCGTTTACCTAGACCTGGCCGGCGCCTAACGGGATCGATCGCTGCCACACGCGCCAATTTTCTTCGTCCAAAAGGATACGCGTATCGTTCGACGAATTTACCTCGCCGCCGTACGGAGTTGCTCTGGAATCATCTTTGGTACATGGCCGATCGTACGCCCGAGTTTATTTGCACGCTCTTAACGTTCTCAGCTGGCGCGATTTGCGTTCAACCTTCTCGCTTCGAAGAAAACATTGGCCTGCGTTAGAATTTCCTGAAACGATCTTGGCAATAGCAGCTAGCGGTGGAGAGAAGACTCTCGATGCAAAGCCTGGTTGTCCCGGCGCCTTGACCCTCGTCGATTTAGTTTGGTAACGAGGCTGGTGCCTAACGGTATCGCGTTTCCACCTCGACCGGTGAAACTCGTAGGTGATCGATGCTCGTTGCCAATGACGCCAATAACGCGTCGACGTTGAGAGCCGCCGAGTGGCGAACGAACCATCGTCTCTCTGTTTTGGAAGAAACGGTCGCGTCGAACGCGTCTTCGACGCCATCGAACGTCTAGGAGGAATGGTAGGCGCGAATAGTTGGACGATCGAGTGGAAAGTTTCTTAATCGCGAAGAATCCGGTAACGCGCGCGTCTCTCCTAATGAAGTCGTCCGGTGGCGGAGGCGCAGGTAGAGCGGCGGTGTGCGCGGATTTGATCGATCGGCCGGTCCGTTTTCCACGGCCATAATGGACTGGACCGTGTGCCCGAGCGAAGGCACGAGTAAGGCCGCGCGGCTCTCTAAGTAGGCGCGGAGCGCGTGTCACGCGCGTCATAAGAATGCGATAAGACGCGTGTCACGGCGGCGGACAATGCAGAGTCGTTCCGTTTCGTTCCATTCCGAGAGACACGATGGCTGCGCCATTGTGTCGGGCCGAACGGGGTCCGGCAACGTCGATACCATACGCGACCTCTTCGGGCAGGAGCGTCGCCCGGTTCCGACCTTATTCCACTAAAATACACGCGACTCGCATGCTAAATCGTCGTCGTCGCTTCGCTCTGCTTTGCTGCGCACCGATCGGGTCAAGGCGTCGCGATCTTCGGCCGCGTCCGACTTTGCGCAACGAACGGACGTCGACTCGCCGCGCGGCGAGTTTCGGCGCGTCCGATTCGAAAGTGGCTCGTCGCCGGGTAAAAAGGGTATATCGCGTGCTTCGGTCCAACGACGAGAAAAAAGGAGTCTCGTCGAACATCGCGCGACGACGAAGATCGTCTCGGTGGCGAGGGCGCGAGAGTGGGTGTCGCCTCGTTAGACGATACCATCGTGCGCGTACCTACTTGCCGCTACGTACTGCACTCACGGGCAGAAACGACGCACAGCCTCGGACGCGCGCGAGGCTCGCAGGGCTCGCTACGTCCACAGACGGATATATGTATGTACACAGGGTGGAACACGGTGTTATTATCGTGCCGGTGCAATTAAAGAAGGAAGCCTAGAAATTAGCGGGTGGCGGACGTAGGTAAGTATAGAGTCGGTTGTGGTACGAAGCAGCCGGTGGTACCAAACACGAGAACCGGGGATGCCTCGTAGAGTTTACGTTGCCAGAGGGAGCGCGACGAAGTGGGAGATAGGTCCGAGCACGCGGAGGGACGAAGAGAGCCCAACGTGCCTTCTGAATATGCATAGGCCAAACGGAACGGGACGAGGACGAGATAAGGGCCGACTTATTTTTCCTGCCTTTCATTTCGTTCCATCCTTATTTTATTTTGGCGCTAACTGCTACCGCTACCGGTACGAAGACGGTACGTTTCTTCCTCCGCCCCTTCGCACCCATTTCTGCGGCGTGTCGGTTAAAAATCTCCGGGCTTCTCTCGGTCGATCGTTCGACGCGGTTTCCTCTAGCGTTCGCCTTTTTTAAAAAGTGCTCCTACGCGCGGCACAAATTCCATACAAGTCGGAGAAACGTCGGAGGAAGGTCGCGCTAATTTTTCAGAAACTTGGCGAACGAGGAACGCGCGCAACGACGGATTTTTCTCGAACGATCGTACTAATTCTCGCGACCGCGTGGCCCGGGAAGGGAATCCGAGACGATGCGAATTAAATTAATGCCTCGACCCGGCGAAACGGTAACGCCGCGTTTCGCTTACAATTAAGCTCCATAAAACTGTAAGCCGCGCCCCCGTGCACCGTCCTCTCGTACGCCAATGAATATTTTTATTTAATGCCCCATTAGCGGTTCACCCGCCCCCTGCATTTACATAGGATCGCGACATCGCCGGCATAATCGTCTCGAATGGCGCTTACATTTCGAAAGTATATCAGAGAAGTAGACAGAGAGAGAGAGAGAGAGAGAGAGAGAGGCAGGAGAGAAAATAAACGATCGTTCACCGCGGAAAGAGACGATCGTTCGTTCGATTCTTCGAGTCGGATCGCAACGAAACGGCGATACGCGTGTTATTAACCTGTGGTCGCGACAAACGACGCGCAAAGGGACAGCGACAGAGTCGTGAAAGAGCTTATCGAAGCGACAGGGAGATTATCTCGAAAAGCGTTACGCCTAGGAAGCCTGAGAAACAGTCGGTTGCGAGTCGGAAGTCTCGAAAATCGGTGAGGCGATTAGTATGCGCCCTGTCGCGTCGCGGTGCCCTGCGGGTTGTCCTTAACGCGCGGTGACGCGTTGCGCCCAGCAGAACTCACTTCCTCTTTCCCGCGATGGCTGATCAGGAAAAAAAAAAGGAATCATGAATATGCATCGCGCAGACCCGGCCACGACCGTTTGCCGGCATTTCGCACCCGGCTGCCGGGGCCCCGGATCGTTGAGGTCATCCTGTATGGTGAACCGCACGACCACTCGTCGGCCCCGGCCGATGCAGTTGTACGTTCGAACCTGCAGTTGTTGCAACTCACCTGCCGCGGCTCGATCTAACGTGTCTAGCCGGCGTGAGATACGCGCGAATCGCAGCGGGCGACGGTTGCCGGTTCTTCGGCGTTTCCCCGCTTTCCCCTTGTCGCGTTCGTTTCTCCGCGTCTCGCCCCATATAATTTCGCGAATGGCGTTCCCGTAATTGCGCTTCGTAAATCGGCTGATAACACCCTTCGCAGATCGTACGGAGAGAAACGTTAGAAGCGTCGACAGGAAAGTCGACTTACCGTTTTCAAGGTGGGACGGAAAGCAAGCAGGGAAACGGCCGACGGTTTGGAAAAGGTGGTTGGGCTGCAGCGACGAAGAGGCAGCAGCGGCAGAAGCAGCCCTCCGGCTGCACGAGGGCGAGCTCGCGGCAGGAAGGAAACGCGAAATAAATACGGCGTGGCAAGGGGGTGAGGACGAGGAAGCGGCATGCGGTGGTCTCCGACTAAGAGTCCCGGACTGGAACTGGAACTGGAACTGGACGGCAGTCCAGCCAGAAAGATACATATTTTTAAATATTTTAGTCACGGTTCGCAATCGCCTCGTCACGCAGCCTTGCCACCTACTGGCTACTGCCCATTACGTACCTACTACTTTGCTAGCTACGTGGCTGGGCATCGCCGCGGCGTACCGTCTCGGTACCTTCACCGTACCTCGCCACATACACACCGTTGCTCCTTCTTGCCTTCTTCCTTCGCTTTCGATGCGTACTTTTATTCCCTGTCTTTCTGCTTCTCCTCCTCCACCTCCTCCTCCTCCTCCCGCTAGCCATTTCTGTCTCGCAGCGCATCTGCGGTTTTTCGCCCGTGTCCAAGCGTCCGTTGACGGTGGCGAACGCGCGTTCGAACGAACCGTTACCGATTCCAGCGAACGTTTAATTCTCGATAAGAGTCGGGAACCGCTCGGAATCGGGCTTATAGCTGCCCTTTGATCGCAGTTTCATGGAAAATACGGTTGACAATCGTGCGAGAGATTCCGCCGTGCACGATCACGACGTGGTTGTTGGCCATCGGCGATCCTGATTCTCGCTAACGATATCGATCGTTGCTCGTGACGAGTTTATGGCTTCGTAAGCCGCGCGTTCTTGCCTTGACAATGAGCGATCTGGTTTTAATGAAGCGCGGCAATTATCGCGTATACCGAGGCGATGCATAATTCATGCGGTATGCACTTATCGTGTTTTATCCATTACTCCGATATTCTTCCGCAACGAAACGTTTACGATTTTTTTACTCGACGAGATTCGTTTTGTTCGTTACATCGACGAACGCGCTCGCTCGTTCTGTGGTCGGACGCGCGTTTCTTTCGCACCGTCGATCGAAAAACCGTGCGTTGGTCGTGGAAAAGAGCAGACGCTAACATGGCCGAGCGATTCTTTTGTGTTGCCGCTCCGCTGATCGTCGCTCCGTAACTCGCGCACTCGCGACTGTTTTTCTTCCCGGGGATCTCCGGTCTCCGCATCTCGCGCGTCGAGAACTCGGAGCATTGCCCAAGGGATCCTGTGCCTGCGACTCCTCCGATTCCCACGATGCTGTCGGACGACGAAATTTCATCGAAAGTCGCCGCCTTAATCCGTCGAAAGCATCGGCGTACGATTCGACGGCGAGCCGCGTGACGAATAAAAGTTTTTCTTACCGTGCGTGTTCCGTCGCGACGCGAGTAATTTCCACGGGTGAGAAAATGGACCCGGTGAAACGCACGGCCGCGTCATTTACATTAATGTTTTGTCACGCGTCCCTGCGCGCGTTTCACCCTCTCCCGATCGAAATCGCTGCGGGAAACGTACTCGAGCGCTCATTATTCGAACGAAATGCCCCGTCATCGCGCCTCGCGCGCCTGCCGCGTTTATCCGAAACGCGGCGTTTAATTAAAACTCGACGGGATCGGATGAAAAATTAATTTGGTCACGTAACGATGTAAAGCAACGATCGCTGTTGCATCACCTCCGCTAATTATTACAACGAGCGCAAAAATTCGCAGCGCCGATATCGCGACGCGTCCACCGCGAGCATAAATATTAAACGTAGGGAGGAATTTATACGCGTCACGTAAAGGCGGCGTTGAAAATTGGTCGCGGTGCCCTGACGCTCGCGCTCGCTGCCAACGAGAGGAGCCGACGAAACCGAGAAACGCCGTTCCGTGGCTGTTTCAGCCGCGGGAATTTGCGTCGACGAGTCGCGCTACCTTACAAGCGGACTTCGGAGAGGAGGGTTCGACGACGTTAAAAAGGCCGGCGACGGGCACCGGTGAAAGATGACGAGAACGAGAGATCAAGAATGGAAAGTGAAAAGCTGCGCGGAGGCGCGTGGACGCGGATCCCTCGTTAAGTACGTTGGATCTCGCGCGCTCGTTCCGAGAACGGCCGCGAGAAACACTGCGGCCTGACACGAATTTAACGAGTAGACGCGTGATTAAGGGGGATGACACGACTGCCACGAGCCGAGAAAGAAACGAGACGAGCTTCGGAGAAAGGGGGTGGTGGAGGCGGCGGCGACGGTGGTGACGGTGTCGGAGGGCAGAGAAGCGACCGACGAGGGCGAAGGCACGGCGGGGATCGGTGGGGTGGAAACGAAGGCAGCGTGGCTGGAAAAATGCGAGCCTCCGTCTCCCCGCATACATTTCCATACATCAGCCCGTCCAAGTTGCGAGTCGGTGCGAGCGAAAGACCGACCGGTCGAGCCGCACTGGCTGGAGACTGACGACCGCGTCGAGAGGAGCAGACCCGTTGGATAAGGGGAACCAACGGAATAAATCCAACTAATTAGACGAGGAAAAACCGCGGATTAATTACCCGTCGCCTTCGCCTCTTCTTGCGCCCGTGCTATTCTCTCGCCCTCCTTCCGGCCGGCTGGCCCGACCGAGGAAAGCGATTTTTCATCGCGCCGCAACGCAAAGTTTCGGCCACGAGCGCGCCGCGTCTCCCTTCGCGCTGGTCGAGAATCGAGCCACGAGAGGATAAGAGTTTGGTCGACGAGGCGAACGACGCGGAAGACGACGTTACCGTTGACGCGCGTTCTTGGAAAACTCGCGGTTCGATTCTCGCCAGACAAATAGAGGCGCGAGAGCAAAAGTAGGGTGACTGACGACAAAGAGATGGCGAGAGAGCGTGGAGAGGTTCGTGCGGCTGTCGTTGGTCGCACACGCACACAGACTCGGAGCTTTACCGCGACTCGGAGTGTTTGCGAGCCGTTGGAAAGCTCTCGGGTTGCAGGAAGCCGCGCGGGAGACGCCAGCAGCGCGGCGAGGATGGAAGCCTGAAATGCAGATTTCGCGCTACTCTCGAGCCTCGAAAGCGTCTCTCCGCCCCTGCTTACCTATATCCCTGTTTGCTCCGCTCTCACGCCTTCTCTTCCTCCTTTCGCCCTCCACCGTTTTCGCTCGACTTGGCCGTTTCGTCTTCCCTCCTTTTCCCTTCCATTCCGCTCGTTCGTCGTCCAACGTCTTCTTTCCTATCCTCGAAACCGATGTTTCTCTCGTTGGAGTTTGGATTTGCTCGGCGCTTAGACTCGCTTTACACACCTTTCACGGCGTATCCTGTGTACGGGGGATCGCGCGTAGCCGTATCGTTGTATCGCGAAACTCTTACCGAAAAGCGTATCGGGCTCGAGGAAACTCGTCGTCGATTCGCAGACGAGAAGCTCGAGAACGAGCGAAGCAGCGAAGGAGGCGAACACGACGACGACGACGACGACGACGACGATAGTCTACGGTGGCTCGAAAGGAGGAGAAAAGAGGTCGCGTCATTGCTGGCCAGGGCCAGTGATCGATGGCGTTGGCCGTTATCTTCGCCACCCCCGCTCGGGCTCGTGGTAATTCATCATCTCGGTCTGTTTTTCACTTACTTTATATGCAACATATTCCGTAATTTTTATTCAGTCAACCGGCCGCCGCCTCCTCGAGCGGTAACCCCCGGCCAGGGCCAGCTCATAAAACAACGAGCTGCCTCGTGGACCATCCACCGTCGGCTGGCGGAACAGGGGTGAAAGACGGAAGACGATGGAAGCCGATGGAAGATGGGAAAAGAAGGGCGCCACACTCGCTCGTAGTCTCCTCCGTTCGAGCGGACCGGCTCGCGAAGTACGAGGGGTTACGCAAGCCGCCGCACTCTATATGCTAAAGAATCTCGATATGGAGATCCGCTTGGACTCATCCCCGACCGGTCAGTTTGATTTATTGGCTCGAAATCGGCCACGCTAAATTTCTGGCAAAATATGCTGTCCCGGGTCGCGCGCCTCCCACCGATATCCCCGCGCCTTCGTCCACGTTTTCCCACCGTATTTCCATAAAATGAATTATTAGACCAGTGGCTGTGTCGCGGGACGCGACCTTCGTCCTGCCGAATGTCGTTTCGCGTCTTGGACGCGCGTCGCTCCGACACCGTGCGCCAACAGTTCGGGAAATTTCCAGGGCTTTGGCGTTCCGATGGAGTCGAAGAGGGGCCGTGCACGCGTGCGAGCCAGGGCGGTGGTCCCTCCTCGAGGTGGCTTATCGATGGACGAGGGCCGCGGGATATTCGGTGTCGGTATTTTTCCGGGGACCGCGTGACGGTTACGGTCACGGTCGTTCTCCGCTCGTGTCACCCTTCGGTGTCGGCCCGTAAAAGCATCTGACGCACGGCGCGCCATCGGGCTCGGAGTTGGGACCCTTTAGATCGTATCGCGGAGGTCACGGTGCTTATATACCGGTCGCTAACATATTTTTAAGTAGCGGCGATACCGTCTACCGACGGGACCGGACACAGCCACGGCAACCAAACCGAAAGAGAGCCTGGACACCGGCTCTCCTTCGTCGAGCGTGCACGCGCTACACACTCGCGAACGAGATGGCACCTGTCGCGCAAGGTGTTCCCCGTGCGTTGCTCTTCCTACGATCTCGTCGGCGATCCTGCGAAGATGCGAACGACGGTACTGTTCGCGTTCTCGTTTCGCTCGTCCTCGCTCGTTCGTTTGCTAACCCTCGCGCCGGCGTTTATTCGCGATAAACGGGACGATTTATCTTACACGCGTTGCCGACGAAAGGGAGACGCCTATCTCGAGAACGGTACTCGGATCGCTAATTCTCCGGGCGATCGTAAAATCGCGCGGCTATAAAGACGAATCGTAAAATCGAGACGACTTTGTCGCGAAACGCGCACAGGCCGAGCGACGCGAATCGGCAAACGGGCCGTTTCTTTTCCCGCCGCCACCGTTGCGAAGCGTTCCACGACGAAACGGAAGTATCGGAGATACTGCGGCGAGGCGCGCACTGGCGGTTCGCTCGTGTGCACGCGAAAAAAAAGTTTGCCCAGTCGCAGAGGGTACCGTCCGCGTAGCGAGCGCAGGTGAAACGGTTGCGAGAAGGAGCAGGTGGTGGACCAACGATGTTCGGCGTGTGCCACGGGCAACGAGGCTGACCTCGAAGACCGCGGCAATCGGAAAGATCCCCGGGCCGTGCGGAGCCGAGTCGGCGGTCGCAGCTGCGTTTTATCGTCCGGAAGACGAACGACGAAACCTGTAGACGCTCTCGCGTCCCGCGACCGAGCAGGAACTCGCGTGTAACGTCGTCGTCGTCGTCGTCGTCGTCGTCGTCGAACCGTATGCCAGGACCACGCGACGCGATTTCCAAACACCGACGACCGTCGATCGACTCGCGTCTAGTCCGATCGGCCTGGATCGCCCGATACCGATCTGTTAACAGCGTTTAACGTCAGCGCCGACGAAATCGCGCGAAAGGCGAATTCGGTTTTTCGGATCGACCAGAGATCTCGCGTCGGCCGACTCGACGAAGCTCGAAGAGTAAAAGGAGAGGTCCGAGTTATCCGAGGCTCTTTCCACCCCGATACGATTCCCAGGATAAGAAATTCCAGGACGGAGGAACGTCTACGAGATTCCTACGTTATCGCTGGCGTGAGCTTCGGGGATGCTTGGAGCGAAGGAGAGAAGCGGAGATAGGGTGAAATCTGGGATTCGAACCCGCGAAGGGCAAGTAGATCCCTGCAACGTGCTCGCGGTTCGTTACGGGTCAGGCTGGCGGAGCTTTCGCGGCGGCAAGCAGCGCCTTGCCTTGGCAACTTCCGGCAGCTGGCTTCCCCGCGGACCTTTCCCGGAACCAGAGTTCCGGGGCAAGCAGCGCGACAACCTCGAGATCCCTTCTTTATCGGCGCTCCCAGGACGCCCGCGTCGCTCCACCTCTTTGCCTTCTTCCCTCGGTTTTCTCCTCTCTCTCTCTCTCTCTCTCTCTCTCTCTCTCTCTCTGTGTGTGTATTTTTTTCTGTTGGTTTCGTCGCGCCACGTCGCGTCACGTCGCGCGGAGAGACCGAGGAGGCGAAGGAAGTCGTCGACCGGCGTCATAAGGAGATATCGCGCACGATATCCCGGTTACCGCACGGCAGCCGTATACCCGTTAACGCACCGCCAATGTGTGCCGCTGTCGTACCAATTAATCGCCGGGAGATCTTTATCGCCATGGGATGTTTTCAGTCACGGCCTGCACTTTCCGCGCTCTCTGGCTTCATCGTCCCGATGCGTCCCGTTCCGTGTCTGCCACCGCACGCACCGTTCTCCGCTACGCCTCTCGACGCTTCGCCAAACGAACGAGCCAACGATCGCAGGAAATTGACTGGCTTCTGGAAAAACGGCGGGTACTCGATAACGGGAGCCCTCCGTTTGCTCCCACGGAGCGCATCCACGGAGAATCGTGAAAAAATTCATTTTCGATTAGTCGTGCGACCATCGTGCCTAGAAACAGGGATCGTTAACCCTCGATACGCGCGGCATGGGGCCGCGAGAGAAAGGCGGTCGTGGAACACGGACGCGTACTCCTACGGCTCGATACGGTGTCCTATAAAGGTGTACGCGCCATCGTTTTATTTCGGTCGGATCGAACGACGCCGTTGGTCCCGCGCTATCTATCCATGGGAACGTCGTTTCGTATTCCGCGTAAGCGTCGCGACGCGACCTCACCGCGCATGTGTGTGCGTGTGTGTGAATGAAATTCAAGGTAGGTCGTCGGTCAGTCCGCTGGGTCGGACGAGATCTCTCGCTTGTCCTTGCCCCGCTCGTACGCGTCTCAGCCACGAGGACGTGGATCGACGCGGACAAGATCGATACGCGCGCGTGAACAGGATACGTGAAAACGTGGGAAGACGACGCGCGTTTAAAATCGGTCACGACCAACGCGCGCGCCTTGCGATACCACCTTCGTCTCGGCTTCCTGACCTTCCCTCGCCTTCTCTCGCCTCGTCGTACGGAGATCGCGCGCGTACCAGACACGACGATCTCCGCGATCGGGCGACGAGCGTCTCGTTCGATCGACGCGCGTTGCCCGCGTTCGACAAAAATTTCCTGCCACGCAGCCTCCCGTTCCTTACGGAGGGACGATGCCGGATGACATCGAAGAAGGTGGTCGAAGAAGGCAGCGGTGGCGGCAAAGAGAGACAGGCAGAGAGACGTCGTTAGAGCCAGAGGGAAGAAGAAGAGGAAGAAGAGAAGAGAAAAAGAAAGAAAACGACCGAGCGGTAGGTAGAGAGACCGGGAGAAAGCGGGGGCTAAAGAGGGAAAAGGGGGAAAAGAGCGAGAAAGCGGAGGGTGGCAGGGGCGAGCGTGGAGAGAACAGGAGGAAGCAGCGGGTGATTGATTTTTGTCGTGGCTTTGCCTCACGCTATCCGTTATATCCGCGATTGTGCGGACCTGCAGGGGGACTCCCGACGGGTTCGCGCGGTGAAGCGACGACGGCGGGCGTCGCGACGCCGTCCACCGATTGGCGGTTCCCGTCCCCAGGGGGCGGCGCTAATCACCAGACCGTGCAACACCGTGAGTCTCTACTGCACTCGCCTCGAAAGCACTCTACCGTGCATCGCTGACTCCGATCTATATACACTGTACACCCGACTACGACTACCACCACGCGCCACTGACCTCTACCTACTACGCGTACGCTTCGGACGCACACCGACTCTGCGTTCCATCGTCCTCGCCGAGCGACCGCGCACCCTCCACCGACCAACAGGATGTAAACCGACGACTATGACGACGGGAAATGGAATACCATCTAGCGCGTTCGCTCGCTCGTTCGTTCGCTCGGGAACAGCCGGAGAAAAGAAGAAGAGTCGCGGCCGGATTCCGCCGCGAGATCTCGTCGATTTTCGGCGACGATCGAACAGCGTGCCGCGGCCTCCGTGGCGCGCGTATCGCGATCGGAAAAGGCCACTCGAAATCATCGACGGCGAAAGACGGAGGGAGAAACGCTCGTTAGCCGTAATCTACGTCGACGACGGTTACGCTGGTTCGCGTCTAGACTTCGAGAGCGCGTCTTGCTATTTCAACAGGTACTTGGCCGCGACGAGCACTCTCGGCAGCGGGGTTGGCGCATCGATCGAGCGTTTTCAAAGGATCGTTGAATTAGCGTGCCGCGACCGATGGAGGAGGAAACGTCGGCCTGGTTCGCGCGGAGAGAACGATCGGTGGGAATAAAACGCGGCGGAATCGAGCATCGCGTATAGTCGCCGCGGTAGTCGACGCGGCCGATACGCCGGATAAGATGCCAGATAGCACGGATGTGCACGCTGAGAAACACGCGGTTCAATCTGACGTTCGATCGCGGATGAACGTGGGAGTGGAGTTCCGCGAGCGGGCCTTGGACGATGATGGCCGCCGCGATCGTAAATTAGCCCGACCAACTTGCCTCCGCTCGACCGGGCCTCGCTCGATCGAATTAGTCGCGGTCGCCTCTTCGGATGCTCGTGGAGCCGCGCGTATCGCGGTTCTCGCGGTCGAAGATATCGTAAAACGAGCGGCGGGACAGCGGCGGCGGAGGCGACGCGACGGTCGATCGATTCGGAAAATATTAAATTATCGCGAGCCAGCGTTCCCGCTGGACGGTAATACCGCAGAAGATATCGCAGTTTGTAAATACTTGTAAATATCCGCGCTCCATACACCAGTTCGCCGCGCGTGACTCGACTCTCTAATTTATGACAGCAACGCGGCGCGCGTTGAATAGAGATTGGCAGACCGCGCGCACCAACTACATATTTCGAGTTCTCGAAACGCCCGTTCCCGTACGAGTATCCCGTTAAAACTTTCCCTCTTAAAGGCCATGGCGATCGATGGCTGGAATTTCGACCGCCTCGCGGCAATTTTCGCCGCTCGGGAAAATCGATTCCGGGCGCGATCCGGGTCCGGTTCGATGGGCCGTTCGATCGAACGTTTTCGAGGCGGTTGCGCGATCGCCGTCGTTCTCACGCCGCGCGCCCGATGATTTACGGGAACGTGGCGACGGTGACAGGAATACGCGGATCGCCGCGGAAACGACGGAAACGAGTCAAAGTACCGGGAGAAACGGGTGTCGACGTGTCGGGGTCGCGCGAGGAATCGAGCGAGAGTGGCGCGGAGCGTTTCTCGATCTGCCGGCGCGAGACGATAAGCCACCCGCGCTGATTTACGAGGGTACGCGACGGCGTTAGGCCCTGCGCGCGCTCGCCTCGATTCCTCGGAATCGAGAAATCGGCCGGAGCCGCGGCTGCGGCTGCGGTCGTCGGTTCGCTGTAGCATCTCGCCGACGACGACAACGACGACGACGACGACGACGACGACGACGACGATACACCACCACCGTTCGCCGCCGGTGGAGTCGATAAAGGCCGATAAATCGCGAGTAAAACGGAGTGATAATATCGTGGACACGGACGCCGGCCCGTGGCTGTCGACGGAGAAGGAAGGAAGACGACGCGCGTCGAGCGACGAGGAACGAGCGATCGCGAACGAGCGAGAGAGAAGCGTCGGTGGCTGGAGGTAGAGAAACGCCGGAGGCGGGAGGAGCGGCGGGTGGAGCAGCGGGAGCCGGAGGTCGTCGCGGAGGAGGAAAGCGGCGGTGCAGAGGAGCAGAGGTTTCAGAGCTTGGACGTGCGGCGGCGAGAGACGTCGTGGGGCGGCGAGGGGCGTCGAGGGTCGCGAAAGGGAAGGTGGGCCCAGAAGGTGGGGGCCTGGGTGAGCGGCGGAGAGAGGCGAACGGCGGCAAGCCGGGAAAGGGGCGCGCACCGGAGGAAGCGGCACCGTCGCTCGAGCGAGACGAGAGCGAGCAGAGAAACGCCGTGTGCCGCCGTCGCCACCACCGCCGCCGCCACCGCCGCCACCACCGCCGCGATCGCTGCCGCCACCGCCGCGAGGACAACGTAGGAGGGACCAATGGACATGCGCGGGTGTGCCGCGACACCACGGCGACCTTCTGGCCACCGCCAGAAACAAAATGGCTACCGCGCCTCCTGACGTCGCCGAGAGATGGCGACAAAACCTTCTCCCTCTTGGCCTCCTTTTCGTCCCGAAACTCCGGATCAACGGTCAAACTCCTTCCAATCGTGTTTTTCTTTCGCCGAAAGTTTTAACGAGCCGCGCTACCTTTTCCCCGACGCGGCGCCCACCGGCCTCCCCGAGCCGAGCAACGTCCGACGCGATTCTTCTCCTCGACGGCGCGCTCCGTCTCGTCCAACGTCGAACCGAGTTTCCGCGTCTCTCCGCGGCCTCCGACCGCAACCTTGGCAATTGCGCGTTACTTTTGAAGGAAACGTTTTTCGCGACGTGGCGCGATCGCTCGGGCGAATCGCGTCGTAACGGCGTTCGATCGACCGCGAGCCGCGTATCCACGAGTAAGTGGACGGGCCCGATTCGGGAATCGGGCCGGATCTTATCTGTCCTGCCAATTACGCGTTCGATGCGCGAGACACCGGTGCAACTACTTTGCCGCACGGTCGGTGAACACGCCAGCGACAGATAGTCGCTCGATACGCGGCGTTAATTTGTCGAAAGCACTCGCGTCAGCGCGCCACAGTGAATATCATTTGAATGCATTAAGCGTGGCTGCGTACACGCGTTTGCGTAGCCGGGTGAACGCCGGTCGAGGAATCGGACGTCGTCGGAGATGGAGGGGCCCGTCGTGCCGCGCCAACTTCGTCGCACGCCGCGAACGTCGATCGACGTTCGATCGTCCGTTTCTCGCGGACCAACGACGAGATCGTCGTTCGCAAGATGGATCGACTTACGAGCCGGAGAAGGCGTGGTATTTTTCCACGGGCAGAGGCGGCCGACGTTTTTTGGTCGGAAGACGATCGGCTCTCTGCTCCGGGCAGAGGTTCGCGAGACAAGTCTGTCGGAGACATTGATTGGCGAGCGACGGGAGCCGCGCGGTCGGTCGGACCATCGGTCGTTTCGCTTCGCGTCGCTCGGATGTTTTTAGGACGGTGGATAGGAGGCAGAGCTCTCATGCATATTCAACGGCACTCTCAACTCCTCCGTCACAGGAGGGAAAGAACCACCCCCGCGTTCCCGACGCACCCCTTAGGCACCCCTATCCGCCGCTCGAGAGAAAGAGACGGCACGAAGACGAGGCGATAGCTACTGCTCGGATAGATAGATGGGGACGGGTCGGGAGAAAGAGAGAAATCCACGGAAACTGGGCAAGAGACGCGGCGCGGCGCGGCGCGGCGACGCCGGTGTGCTGCTGTTGCCGAAGGAGGGAAGCGACCGGGCGGAGGATGGGTGCTCTCGCGATTTCCTTCGTATTCCGCGTCGGCTTTCGTCGACGGTCGAAGATAACCGAGAGACGACCTTCAACCGCTTCCACGAGATCGTACTCGGCGAAATTAGACAAACTTCCGGGTTGGACGAAGCCGCGCCCGATTCGCCGTTCTTCGGCAACGAGCTCGTCTCGCGATTCGCGGATCGCGGCCAGTTCGATTTCACCGACCGATCCGCCGACCTTCCAACGTCCAGCGATGCCGTTCGCGTCGAAACGAACGTCGGCGAAAGCACGCTCGTAAAAGCGAGTCCTTTAAAGACGAACGCGTTCGCTGGCGGCGGTGGGACGAGATCCGGCGGTTTCTCGCTCGGTCGCGAATATTCGTCGTTTCGTGAAGATTCGACGACTCCGGTGCGTTTGGTTACGACGGCGATAAATTCGAGCGGAGGATTTCGCGGCTGAGAACTGCGAATACGTCGACTCCGGGATGGGGTATGCACTGGGGGAACAGGGTGACTGCGAAGGACAGAGAAAGAGGCCGAGTCCGTGTCTTCTCCGGGGATTGATATCCCTCGTCTTCCCCTTTGATATCCACCCTGCCAGTCGGTCGAGCTTCACCGACACCCTCGGCCGGCCTTCCTTCGTTCGACTCGACTCGACTCGACTCGACTCGACTCGACTCGACTCGACTCGACACCGGCCCCTCTTCCTCTCGGCAAGACAGATCGAACCATCCTGTTTACACCGCGACGCGATGATTTGCCGGATTAATTGGTTCGTCCCGCGATTCCTCCTTCGCCGGCGCCGTCGTCGTCGTCGACGTCGAACCTACGAGCCTGTCCACCGACTCGCGTCCGAGCTGTCTTCCCGGACGAAGCCAGGACGCGCAAAAACCGCGAATAATCTTCGCCGCAGAGGCCGACTTTCATTAACGGCAAGAAGGATGGGCCGCACGGTAATTTCTAACGAGGCTCTGCCGGCACGGCGCTTCTCCTCTCGGCAACGCGAGAACGCCTCGGCGAGCGTCGCGCAAAAACCTCTCTCCTCGGTCTCGCTCACGGGAGGCGTGACGGCGAAACGTGATCGTTAACGAAAAAATAAGGCGACCCGATATAACGAACCGGCGAGCGTGTCTCGGCGTGTTCTTCTCGACGTGCCTACGCGCTGTCCCTGCTTTTTTCCCGCTCCGAACGAGGAAAGACGGCGGCGGAGTCGGATTCCTAGCGTCGTCCGAAACGAAACCGTCGCGTGTCGACCGCGCGAGCTGGATCCGGCGAATTTCGTCGTTGGCGCGACGAATGGAAAACCGATGCGACGCGTATCGAGAGGGAAGAGCGCGGAGAGTAGCTTTTCAGCGAGACTACTAGGCGGAGGAACGGCGTCGACAGCGTGAGTCGACCGAGGCGAGCGAGGGAGGCCGACTACGCTCGTAAAACGTCCACCAGCTCCTTTTTCGCGGCGTCTCGTCGCTTCGGGCGTCGAGAACACGGGGGCGGTGCCGGCGAAATGAAATTAAACGGGTGCCCTTTTCGCCGCAGGAACGTCTCCTCGTCGGTAAAAACGAGCGTGGACATCCGGCCGACTATCCTCGTCCGTGCCATCCGCTTCGGCCGAGGTGATCCGAGGTCGCGGCGAGGGTTGCCCTGCCAGGGGGAACTCGCCGGAAACACGTTCGACCTCTCGTTAATGCCACCTTTCTCGGCTATCTACGTCTCTCGCCGCGAACGTAACAAGACGCTTTAAACCGTTCGACGTCCGGCTTTCGGACGCTAATCTCGATCGATAAACTTTCGGTAGTCGTGTGCGATGGAACGCGACGAGCAACCGAATGGTTTCCGGGTGGCAAACTTTCGCGAAGCCGGCGCGACGGTTACGCGTGATCGGCCTCGGTTCGAGGACGCGGCAACGAGGATCGAGTCCGCGAGGAAGGGCGAAAGTAATCAGCCGAATAGATGGTCCTGTTTTCGTTCCGGGTCTCCTCGTGTTTTTATTCTTCCGGAGAACGCGCGGCGACAATCGATACCTGGAGCTCGAGGGTGGAGAAGCACGAAGGGCCGAAGGCGCGCAGGGAAGAGAGAGGGTGGCGCCTCATATTTTGCTCATTAGCGTCAGCATCGTCGTCAGCGTCGGGACGCCCTCGGTTCGCGTAGCCCGACCAACGTCGGAGAGGGACCATCCATCATCTTGTCCTCCGTTTCGTTCGCGCCCAACCCTCCCACTTTCACTCGTCGAATCTTCTCCGCCGCCGCTCTCAACCGCTCGTTTACACTCGGACGGTTTTGTTCGTCGCAAGGATCGACGACGCGGCACGAAATCGCGAAACGACGATTCGCCGCGACGCTTTCGCGTTCGAGCGTGTCGGAGCAACAAGTTAGGACGAGAGTTTGATCGCGTCGGACGAACGAACGTCGCCGATATTTAAGCGGAAAAGCGAAAAGGAGATTGGTCCGAACGGGTCGGCCTGTTTCCGGGCCGGTGTCGGTGGTTGCGGTCGGCAGCGAGCATCTACTTTCGCATGAAATCCGTTTTTAGCGACAGATCGTAAAGCGATTTATGTGTACGAGCGGCTGTAACGGCGATAGTAAACGGTAAACGCAGCCGGCGCACGGTCGAACCCTCGAAAGCAGCGCGGTTAGTTGCCGCGTAAAGGACTTTATTACCCGTACCACCTCGCGTGCCACCTAGTTACGCTTCAATAGAAAAATCATAAACAGGCTTTTTTATTCCGATCGACGGGGACCCTTTGGTCGCGCGGTTAAACCCGCCACCTTTCGCCGATGGCGAAGCGAGCTCTTTCGCTTTTCCTCCCTCTTTGCTATCTTTGCGAATCCACTGTTTTTCTTGTCTCTGGTCGTCGTTCGGTTCGGCCGGAGACGAACGAGATCTCTCGTTATCTGGAAATCGATTCCCACGATGGAGCGGTATCTAATTGCGAGCGGTGCGGCGATCCTCGTAAAACTCTAACGGCGTGTAACGCGGCGAACGCGACGAGATCTCGGCTGCCAACTATCAGCCACGGTAAAATACACGGTGTCGCGTAAATTAGAAGAAATAACGGAGGCAAATTGGCGAAGCGGCGTGCTAGCGTTTATAGCCCGAGCTCGGAACGGGGGCGACGATTCCAGTATTAACCGTGAATCCGTGGCTCGTCCAATGGGATCGTTCCCAGGACGCGGTTCCGTATCGCGAGCATAAGTATTCCGATCGAGCGGCTCGGCGGCCGTTTATCGTTGCACGGCGACTCGCTAACTTCGTCATAAATGCAACGTCCAGTCAATGCCGTAACCCACGCGCGACGCGAATCGCGTGGGATAATGCGACTCGTAAAACAGGTTGTTGCGTAAGAGAAATTCTAAGCATTCGCCGCGGTGCCCTCGACTAGCGGTCGATCGACCGACCGTGCAAACGGCCTGCGCATATTCCAGATATCGCTGCGATCCGTTGGTAAACCGCCGCCTAATTTCCATTACAGCGTATCGCGCGTCCCTCGTGGATCGCCGATTTTTCTCTTTTCGCGAACATCGGCCGTTCGCCGGAACGTGGCTCGTCCTCGATCGAAAGCTCGCCGCGAGCTCGTTTCGCCTCGCAGTCGTTAAACGCGATCCGGCGATTCCACGGCTGGCAAACGTTCGTTTAACGTTGTGCCTGGCGGATTTCCAAATTACCTTTCCCATCGAATAGTTTCCCAGGTAGGGAAAGCTCGATAGAGGCTAGCCGCCGCGCCGATCCGTTCGTTTTCGTCCTGGCAAACCGACGACGCCTGATATATTTAAAGGCACTCGTGCCGCGCATGCAAGAGGCCACGTAGCTGAGCGCTTTCAGCGGCTGGACGTGTGTGCGTGAATGCGTGCGTGCGTGCGTGCGCGCGTAACGGAGCGTGTCCCGCGGTCGAAGTAGGCGGTCGCGTCCTTCCATCCGGTGTGTTCTCGACTTTCAGTGCATCACGGCTTTTTCTACCTGTCCTCGTCTCACGTCCGTTTGTCCGTCCGTCGTCGAGTCGCCGAACAAAACATGGACCTGAATGTAAAGTCGAAAAAACCGTGGCGGACAAGATGGTTTTGTTTGAACAGAAACGGCCGGGACTCGTGATGTTTTTACGAGGACGGAATCGGGCCGAAAAACGCCGGGGACGCGGTTCTTCGCTCGCGCTACACGAATATTATTCAAATGAACGTTGCTGCTGCGTCGTCGTCGTCGTCGTCGTCGTCGTCGTCGTCGTCGTCGTTGTCCTCCTCGTCTTCGCAAGTTTTTCTCCGTAGTCCTTTCGCGATTCGAACGTCGCTCTTCGCCGCCCCTCCAATCTCCCTCCTTTTTTTCTGTTCTGTCGGACGAAGATGGTGGAAAAACGCCGCGTCAAAGTTACGGTTTAATTGGGTCAACGGCGCGACGAAAAACGCGGAGAGACGGCGAGTGTCACGCGGCCGAAATTCGCTGCGGGTCAAATTACGACGGAACGTAGGAAAATCGTGTGCGAGATGAGAAGCGATCGCGGCATCGTCGTCGTCGTCGTCGTCGGGGTACACGTACGAGATTCCGCGTAGACGCAGCGTCGCGTCGCGAGGCAGAGAGCGAGACGCGAGAGAGACCAAAGGACAAGAGGAAGGAGAAAAAGGGGCAGAGGAGGATTCCGGGCAGAGAAACTCCGAAAGTGGGCAGCAGGGCGCGGAGAACGAACGGTGACAGAACGAGATGGAGTGACTGAAGGGGGGACGTTGCGTTGGAATGGGATATATACCCCTCTTTTCGCGGAAGAGGGGGCGTATATACACGGTGCCCATGGAAACGCGCAGGCGCCTTTCGGCAAAAACCCTCCGGCCCTTCGACGCGCTCTATCCTCTCTCGTTCTCGCACCCTCTCTCTCTCTCTCTCTCTCTCTCTCGTTCTCTCTCGCTGTCGCTCTCCCTCTGCCACGTACGTCGCGCGTTTTCCTCTTCGTCGATCCCTTCGACCCTGCCTGCCAACCCCCATGGCCGCCTTTTCTCGGTAATACGCACTAAACACCCCATAGGCCGTGTTCGCTCTTTACGGGTTACACGCGCGTCTTTGCTCTTCCCTCGTCGCGCGTCGTCCTCTCGTTCATCCTCTCGTTCGTCCTCTCGTTCGTCCTCTCGTTCGTCCTCCGTCCTGGCAGAGGACTCGGCGTTCCAGCCTTCGGGCCTCGAGTATCCTCGTTTCGATCGACCTTGAAGCCAGTCGACGCGTTCGATTCACAGGGAAAGTTGGAACATGGAAGAAGCCGAGTTCTCCTCGGCCGTGTAAAATACGGAACACGTCGGCGATACCGTAGAATCGAGCGGAACCGTAACGATCGCGAAATTCAAGCAGAACGTACAGAGCTCACAGGCCCGTTCTCTTTCTTCGCCGGCTTTTAATCAAAATTCCGTGACGCCGCGGTCTCGCCGTTTTTCACTCGCCACGGAAAGGTCAGTCATACGGCACGATCGCCAATTAGTCGACGACCGACCGATTTGCCAAAGAAGTCGATCGTATATACCCGGTGCAAGTTTTTTCATCGTGGCTTCGATCTCGATCGCCAGCGAGGAAGCGGGTCCGAGTCGCTGGAGCCGGTAGCGGCGATCGATTTATTATCGAGCTTTTTCCCCGTCGACTCGCACGGCGATTCGGTGCGCGAGATACGCCGAGGCGAACCTTTCGACGGAGGAAAAGAAACGCGCGTCTACTCGTACGCGTTACCGACGCGAACGCCCGTTGAAACGCCGAACGCCGCTGTAAAAGACGACGAGGGAACCGAACCGATACGAACGATATCGAAACGAACGAACGAGCCAGCGAACGATACGAAACGACGAAGAAATACACCCGCCGCCCCCCCGCGAGGTGAACGACACGCGGTGAAATACGCCGCGCGACCGTTTGACCGTGGATTTACGTCGGCGCGGACCAGGCGTGCGTGAACAATGCCGAAGAATCTAGGTGCCACGGGGCACCGTAGCACGTAAGCGGGATAGACCCATAAAAATGCTAATTCCTATCGACCGGCCGCGACGGGACGGAAGTTTGCCGCCATCGCCGCCGCTCGCTTGCATGCCATTAGCCCAGAGACCTCGCAAACGCGCCTCGGCGTTACGTTGCCGCGCCAGTCGGACGTCTTTACGCCTTTTCGTCTTTCCGGCGGCGCTTTTCGTCGATTCTTCGTGGAGCCCGGTCGATCGGTACGCGCCAATTCCATCGACCATCGAAAACACGGTTTCGGGGGTTGCCGGCTCTCGATGCCGTTGCGAAACCTCGTCGTCCGCGACAGAAGCGAGACTAATCTCCGATACGGACGTGGATCGGATCCATCAATCTAGATTATAATTAATTGATAGTGGGAGCCACCCCCCTGTGGTGGGTGGCCGCCGCATCCCGGTATTCCTCTACGCAGGGTGGTAGTGTATTGCATCGGGGTATTAGGGAGGTGCACAGGGGTGACTGTCGGTCTGTCTGTTGTCGACTCTTTATCGCGCCCCCGGTGAGTCGTCTTATGCATCTTTCATGAGGCAACCATCCAAGGGGTCCACGTCGTTCGCCCCGTACTTCGTACTACTCCGTAACCCGTACTTTCTCTCTCTCTTCCTCCCTCTCACCCCCATACCACCGCCGCCACCCCCGCCCCCCTTTCCCTCGCTTACAATCTTCGTTTCTCTCTTTCTCTGGCGACGCGGCGTCCCTTTCTCGCTCGCCGATCTCGCTTTCCGTCGTCGCCCCTTTCGCTTCTTTCTCGCATCCGCCAGCCGAACGCGATACGGGAAACGCGCGGATTCTCCGTTTGTTTACCCGGCCTCGGATAACAACCGCGTTTCCGCGAGTATCCGTCTCTCGCTGTTCTCGTCGAGATCGCCGTACGACCGCGACTCTCGTTCGCCGTCGTACGCGCTATTTCTTCGCCGTCGTGCCGCGTATCGAGACGAGAGAAGCTCCCCTAACGACGGGACACGGAACGCAGCAGACGCGCGTTGGCTCCGTCAGCGAGAGAACGCGAGGACGTTCGGGCCGGAAGCGAGCGGTTTGCTAGGCGCGCTAGCGCAGGCAAATTGCCGTCATCGAACGTCATCGCCTGCCAACTTTATCCGCTCGACGTCGAACGAAACGGCCAATTATCCTATCACGGCAGCACGGCCTACCGCGTTCCACCGTTCTTCGCGCCGCGCGCCACGTTCTTCTTTCTTTTCGCTCGTTCTCGCATCGGGCTCGATTAACTCCGTTTCGCGGATAAAGCGCGCGGCTCGCGTTTCCAGTCCGCTCGACTCGCGGCATCCATCATAGCGCTCGAGACCGGTAAAGCGCCGTTTCTTCGTTTTTCCGTTCTTTTTTCGCCGCCCGGCACAAGCGCATCGACGCTGCACCGCGGAAAGAGAAGAGAGAAGAACGGTGGAAAAACTGGACGAGCGAAACGCGACGGCGAGAAAGGCGTTGGAAGAGGACGGGAACCGAGAGAGGCGGAAAGCGGCGAGCGGCGAGCTCGGCGATCGGCGAAAAGAGACGAGCACGATCGGCAAAAAGGTATCCGAGAATACGCGAGCACGCGATGATTTACCGTCCGCTGGATTTCACCGCAACGATCGCCATCCCCGCCAGTCGCGGTGCTACGGGGTTGCGACGGTGGAAAGGACGACGGACGTGGCGCATTAAGCAAACGTATCACGCTATGTGGCCCAACGAAAACAAACAGAGCCAGAGGCACCGACCCCTTACATCCTCCGCTCCCACCTCCACCCCCCCCCCTTCCACGCTCTACCCCTTCGAACTCATCCTCCACCGCATAAGTAAATAGACGGCTGCCGCTCCGCATCTTTTCTCCGTTCAGCGTCGCTGCCGATGTATCGCAACGCGATTCTTCGTCGTCGCGGCGATCGAACGAGATCGACGGCGGTCAAACGATCGCTCAACGGCCGATATTCGAACGATGGAAAAGCGACGCGCGGTGTTAGGGCGGCGGTGCGCGAATAAGGAAGAAGACAGCGAGCGAAAGGAAGGGTGCGATGGGAAACGGGAAAAGCGGGAGGACGGTTCGTTGTTTTCTGGTTTTAGGCGTCACGCTGGAGATTGTCGGGGTTGGGTTCGCTACTCGAGACCGTGAGCGACGGAACGGCCGAGAAAAAAGGCTGCGACAGAGACGGAGCAGCAGGGAAAGATAACACCGTGACGGATAGAGGAAAGGAAGCGAGGAAAATCGTCGAGGACGGAGCGTCGTAGAAAGAGTAGAGAGAGAGAGAGAGAGTGAGAGAGAGAGGCGTAAAACGTGCGGCGAACGCGTGGCCGCGCGGGTCGAAGAGCGAGGGGAAAGGCGAGAAGGGCGAGAAGGGCGTGAGAGGCGTGCAGGAGGGAGGGTGACGGGGGTGGACAGGAGAAAGCGATCGATGCTTACCCTCCGAACCCTCCGTCCCGTTCGTCGCGCAACCCCCGCTCGAGCGGTGGCGGCCGTCATGGCGGCGCATGCAAATCAGCATGGCGCCGAGACGCCCTCCCGACCCTCCCTGGACGCGCCCGTACATGTGTACACCGTACACAGGTTCCGTCGGCACGGCATGCCGCGGTGTGCGGCATACACCGGCGTGAGGCAGAGTCGCGCGCGTGCATACACGCGTCATCCCGCAGGACGTAGGACGCGTAGGACGTAGGACAATCGTGTTTCACCGCGTACGCACACCAACTGCCAAAGCGAGCCATCGACCGACCGACCGACCGAAAGACCGACTGTACGCTAATTCCATCGCGGCTACGCATCCTTCGTTTCCCGACGTCTTTCCACACGTTCCACGGAGTCGCGTTTCCGCGGCAGGACCGGTCGTTGGAACGCCAACGGAATTTCGATAGAATTCCGCGATAGTCGTGACGTCCGTCGCCGCTCGTTCAACGATACGCGCTACGCGTTTCGACGAAGCTTTTCAAAGTCTTCGTAGACGAGGTTAGCGGACGAGCGCGAGTTTCTCGATAATCTGACCGCGATTAAATTCGATTTGCGTAGTCGACCAGGGTCGACTACGGGCGGGCGAGTTTGCTTTGCTTTCCACTCGACCAAGTTTCGCCTACGTCGATCTCGCTCTCGTCGGAAAGAGCTTCGCCAGTTACGCCGGACGAGGAGACACCGAACGTTGCGTCAAAGAGCAATAGAACGGTGTACGACGAAGAAACTGTAGAAAAAGCCGTAGAAAATATCGGACGGTGGGAAAAAAAGACGGACAAAGAGCACGCGCGACCAGGAGGAAAAAACGTCGGATTGCACACGTCCAAAGGCTTTTTGCTCCCGCCAATCTGTCCTTGAATATTAAACCCTGTGGTCGCTACATCGGTAGCGTTACGTAGCGATCGATTTTGCAATCGTCGATCGCGTAAAACACGTCCGATCGATCGGTCGCTGTAAATCGTAAATCGAACTCGGTCGGACGATTCTCGCGACGAGACGGCGGTATCGCCGGCCTCGGATCGCGATCGAAGATCGATCGGATCTCGGATAGGAGAGCACGGTTCCCGAGAACCGTGAAGAATTTCGAAACGACGCGGATCGATGGACGATTTATCGGCGCGTTTCGATCGGACGATAGTTTGGAACGGGGAGAGAAAAAAGGTGGTGGAAAAACGACGAAAGTTTTCGGGCGTAGCGTGGAAGAGTCGGTGTCCCTGCGGGCTGCGTGCACGTTCTTGGCGTGCGCGCGCGTTAAGCGTCCGTGAGAGGAGCGAACGAGCGTGCGAGCACGTCGGTTGGTGCGAAGGAGAGCGAAAGGGACGAGCGCGGGATAGGGAGCGAGAGAGAACGGCCCCGCCGCCCGGCGCATTTGAATACGCGCGAATAAATGCATAATAATTAGGTCAGTTTTGCTAGTCAGCTGATCCTGCCGTTATCGCGCGACGAAACCGAGGTTAAGCGCCTGGCAGCCGGTAACGTCGTCGAAGAAACGTTTCGCGGCACGCGCGACTCCACGAAAATCGATTCTTTCGCCGAAAGAAGAAATCGATCGTCGCGCGTCGCGTTATCCAGAGAACCGAGACGACGACCGATCGCTGTCTCGTTGCAGCGTCGAGTATCGTCCACGCACGACGATCATCGACGAACGAACCAACGACCACCCGACGGCATTTTTATTTCGGTTTAATTATCGCGATGGCAGATAGTCGGGGACGGGTTTCCCTGTTTGGTTACGTGCCGCCCAAAGCTGCTGTTCGATGGCGCGCGTGTTTCGCCAACCGTTACGGTATTACGCATTTGCGACGAGATCGTGCACGGGACGAAAATAGTAGGAGAGAAACGGCGACGCGAACAAAGGAGGAAAGTATCGGCAGTGGTGCGCGCGTGTTTTCGAAACGATTTCGGTCGATCGGTCGGAGCTGGAACGGCCCAGGAACGGAGATGGATGAAGAAGACCGGACGATTGAAATTCGCGGTGCGATCGGCCCCGAATTAATCGAGAGGATGGTCGGCCACGCGGCCCAAAGGTAAGACGATACTGCGTGGACGGTCGGCGCAACTTAAAAACCATGATCGCGGTGCGTGGCCGCGATCGAGGAGAGTAGGCGGGTTGACGGAGAGCAACGAGGGAAAGCGGACTGGCAGATGCAGAAAGCCGAGTTTGAGTTGAATTTGAGTCGTGGCTCGTGAGGCAGGGCACGTAGCCACGAGCTGCGCAGCCCGCATAGCAAACGCCTCGACGGCAGTCTCGAACCGACAGCCTGTAGCCTCCAGGCTCGCGTGGTTTTATGCAGACACTGACCTTCGTTCCATCCCTGGCCCCTGCCACCCTGACCCCTCTGCCGCGCCGCTTCCCCGCCGCCCGCCACCGGCTAACGGGGAAAGTTTGAAATTCGGGTGCAAGGCCACCGGAAACCCGGTTTATTCTCTCGCGTGGCCGCCGGATCCGGCTCGCCGGTCGCGCTCGCACTCGCCGCCGTCGCCGTCGCCGTCCAGCGGACCGCCGGCGGATTTCCCTAAAGCGCGCGAACCAACGTCGTCGCGCGACGTCTCGCGGCCCGAGCGAAACGTCTGGCCACTTACTCGCCTACTTACTTACGGTCGTATGGTATCGTACGGTACGGAGGAGAGAGAGAGAGAGAGGGCGGGAAAGGAGGGTGTCGCGGTGTCTCGACACGGTAGCGGACCCCGCACCAAGCATTAGCACACAATCGAACGGACGAATCCGAATGCGAATGCGGTGCGCCGGTGGTGCAGAGCCGGAGGTCGGAGGTCAGACCGCCAACTTGGTGCCCATTGTGTCGGCGGTCGTTCTCGGCTCCTCGCTACCCTCCCGCCGTCTCTTGTTCTCTGCTCGATCGAGTCCGCGCCCATTGTTCCGTGGCTTCCACGCTTACGAATCAGTTTAGCCGCGCGCAATACCATTCGGTCACCGCCGCGTATTTATTATTATTTCATGCCGAGCAACAGGAACGAACGGGCGTATCGGCGCGGCTGCCTTTCGATCGACCGACGCAGGAATTCACCCCGTCTTGGCGTAAATAATCCCCTTCGGACGAGATCCGCCTGCGGTTCGCGGTTGCCGGCCGGCGAGCGGCAACGTCGATTCCCGAAATCCGACGGACGCGCGAAACGCGACGATCGCGCCGAGAGTTCGAGCGGATACGCCGGGCCGTTAATTGCCGCGCTCGATCGCGCCGCTTCTTTTTCCTGCGCGTCGCGCGCGTTTCGATCGTGGAAGAAAAATGTCGGTTCGTGCGTTAACGAGGTCGCCGTGGCTCGGTACGCGGGCGTGCCCGACGACGCTGTGGCTGCGAAAGGGCAGGCTCGCGGCAACCACGCACCTCCGCAAGAAACGGAATACCGCGAAACGACCGACCGTGTTTCGTCTCTTTGTCCCCGATCGTCCCGCGATTGGCAGCCTCCGTTCGACAGAGAGTCGTGGCGACCAAGCGGGAAAAGAGGGACAGACGGAGGGAGAGAGAGAGAGAGGGAGAGAACGGGATCGAACGTCGTCGTGGTCGTCGGTGCTCGTGGGATCGGTTCGAGCAAAAAGGAGCCGGGCCAGACCGGAGTACGGCAGCCCCTTCTTATCAGAGTCCCGGAGCGACCGGTCTCTCTCCTCTCCTCTCTTCTCCTCTCCTTTTCTCTCCTCTCCTCTCCTCTCCTCTCCTCTCCTCCTCGCTCCTCTTCGCCAATTTCTCTTCGTCCGCTTCGTTCTTCCGTTCGTTCGCCAGAGAACTTCGAATTCGCGGCTCGCGATTCCGTGCATCGCGCGCCACTGTCCGTCCGTTTCCACTGCGATTAACCGTTTTGCCGATGATCCGCCTAGTCGGCAATAATAGACGGGAAAGCGTCGGCGGTCTGGAGCCGTTACGTCGATGCGTCGTAGCGTGGACGAAATTCACGTGCACGATGACGTGCATGCGTAGCCTTAAAACCGAACCGGAAGTTACCGGTTTATTTCCGACTCGGCGAGTAACGGTTAGACACGTCGGCTGAATCACGCTTTTATATCGTTAAACTTTCACCGCCAATGCGACTTCTTCTTACGTACGACGACGCGAGTATTTACGCGACCGGTTGTTGGCCCGGCAAACGCATCGATCTCCGGCGAGAATCGGCGAAATCGAGGCGAGGTTTGCGGTGGGTGTCGACCACCCTCGAACGCGTTCGCTTTTTGCCCGGCGTTAATTGGGTCCTATAAAACGTGAAGGTTACACACGGGCTCTCACACAGCGGCGAGCCGACGCGACGCATACGCGCTACGGCCGGACTTGGCTGGGTCGGCGGACCGCCCTGCGGGGCCCCACGAATCGAAAGTTAAACGAAATAAACTTCGATGTCGCTTGGACTTGCCAGCAAAAACTCGTCTCCGGCAGCGCGCACGCATCGATCGTCCACGTTGAACGATCGCGCCCCGCTCGATCCCAGGTTACGCCGCTGCCACGCGTCTCTTTGCCCTGCCGATCCACTCCGAGAATCGTCCACGGCTTCCAGGAACGCGGTCCGCTCTCTTTACGATTATCGTCGATCGAATTTTGCGACCTCGGTCTTCTTTCTTCGCGTTCCACCGTTATCGTTCGCCATCCACCGCCATTCTCTCTCTCTCTCTCTCTCTCTCTCTCTCCTTCCCTTCCACTTTGTTCGAACGCTCGGAACTTTGCGCCCGAATGGAACGCGTGCCGTTTCCACGACCCTCGATACCTCGATATTCGAGGATCCTCCGCAAGGGTGACGCGTCGACGACTACTGTCTAAACACACTTTAAAGATTTGAAAACGTAATGGCGCCGGGCTTTGACCAGATTTGCATGTCACGGCTGCTCGCATCATATATCTGGATTTAGCGCGCCGCTCCGGCTCGCATCTCTTCTCGCGTTAGGGTGGAAACGGAGGCAGGGCTGCCTTCCGGGATCATCGGAAGATCTCGACGACGCGTCGCGGGCACGAAAGGAGGTGGAGGGTGCCGGAGAAAGGCGAAAGAGACGGGATACGCGACGCGTTAACACCCACGGATTATCCAATGAACCCCTAACGCGATTTTCCTCGCGCGTCCCTCTTTGCGTTTGCGAGCAAAAAAGAAGAAAAAAGAAAGAAAGAGAAAGAAAGAGAAGAAAGAAAAGAGAAGAGAAAGAGGATCTTTGCGTACGACGCTCCTCGCTCACGCGGCGAACGAGCCATTAGCCGAAACGATTTCGCAACCCTCGGCGCGATCGCGTTAACGAGCGCGATCGATCCTGGTCCAGCGAGAATCGAGGAAACGCGCGGTCCTACGTCACGTACGCGGTCTCGCGAACACGCAGGCAGACAGACAGTCAGAGGCAGGCAGGCAGGCAGGCAGGCAGGCAGGCAAGTAGGCAGGCAGGTAGGTAGGCAGTCAGGCAGGCAGGCAGGCAGGCAGGCAGGCAGGCAGGCAGGCAGCTAGGCAGCCGGGCAGCTAGACGGCCAGGCAAGCAGCAGAGGCAACCGAACGAACGGTTGGCCAGTCAGCCAGGCAAGCACGCACGCGTCCACGTGCATAATGGGGGTGTATAATACGCGCGCGTGGAAGACAATGGACGCATTGTGCAGGTAGATACGTATACATACATGCTAGGGGCGTACAAGCCGAGCGTCGTTTGGGCATATTGACAGACTAATGATCGCGCGGAACAAAGGCCAGACCGTCACGTGGTCACGTGGTCACGTGATGGACCGTTTCCGGCGCGGCGAAGCGCCGCGGAGGCCCGCGACTGCATTCAACCCCGACCGACCGCGCAACCGACCGACAGACCGACAGACGACACGCATCGATCAAGCATCGATTCCACTCGGGACTCGTTTCGTCTCGAACTCGTCTCTGATCCGACCGATTCCTGGGATCCTGCTTTTTCCACGCATTCGACCGCGTAAGGAAAAAAAGAAAGAAAAAAAGAAAGAAAGAGAAAAAACGCGTCCGATCGAAGAGTAATTTTCGTCGGGAATTTTTCGGAGAACCGGCGCGAACGACCGCCGGCGAAACGAAATTTCGAAGCTGCGCGGGTCATCGGTTCCGTACAACGTTAATTACGTGATTTTAAATATCAACGCGGCCGGCCGTTGTGCGTCGAATATCGGGAAAGACAGCCGACACGCCTCGATTGACAAGGTTTAATTCGGTGGCCGATCGATCGCCTCGTCGCGAGTATCGGCCGTCGTTTTATTTTCTACTTTGCGCAATTTTGAATTTTAATTCGCGTAATAGCCGATGTTAATTTTTGAAGCACAGGTGGGGTGTGTCAATCGGCGAGACCGGTGGAACAATCGGCCGAACGGGACGGAGGCGCGGGGCCGGCCCGACAGAGAGCAACTCGCGTCGAATTAATTGGACACGACGGGCGTCGATCGAACAAAGGACCGTCGACTTTTCTTTCCGTCGATTCTTTCGAACGAGGCGAAACTCGCGCACGAGTCACGCTAAATTAGCCATCGACGCTGGTCTTAACGACGCGTTAAGCGACGTTTGAAAAGGACGTCGTCGACGTCGGGGCTTTGCACACTCCCTCGCACCAGCGCCGAGAAAGGGTGGCTTTCCATAGCTATTTTCGATCTGGCCGTGGGGGAACGAAGCGAAAGGGTTGAAACACGGCCGTGGCAGTCGTTTTAAATGCATAAATAATGAGCGGCCTGTTAGCGGGACGCGAGATACCATTGGGCGTGTTGCAGTTTTTCGTTGAAGCGACCGTGCACCGAAACGGTTAATTGATACGAATTGCTTCGCGAGGCTATAAGTTTGCTCGTTAAGCGCGGCTTTCGCAGCCGCGTCACACCCTTTCCAATTAAGTCACGCGACGACGTCCCGAGCTTCGCGCCGCGATATTTCCAAGGAGGGAAAATCCGAGGCTTAAACTTTTCGCGCGTATTCGAACGCCGCGAGATTACGGCGCGTCCGGTCCGTTTAACTCGTTCGAGGCGAAGCGTGGAAAAAACCGAACGAGACGAGAAACCGTTGTAACCGACTCTCTCTCTCTCCTGCCTCCGTCGAAAGGTGGAAAAGGGAAGAAAAGTCGACGCTCCCGTCGCAGCGATAATTCGCTGGGAACGAGGCGGGGATCGGTGTAATTTGAGCGTGTCGGAGAGAGAACGATCAGGTGGCGTTTGGCGGTTTGCTGGCACGTTTGGAACAGACACAGAGGCGGACGCAGTCGGCCGTCGACGAAACCTCGTTGCGGCGACGAACACGCCGTTGCGGCTCCCTCGAGCTCTGCCCGGTTTCCTCTCCGTCTCTTTCTCGATCTACCACCGCCTTCTGTCGTCGTTTCACGCTCTCGCTGTTCCCGTCTCGTCCCGTGTCTGTCGTTCTCCCCTTGCCGCGTATCCGCGAACAGCCAGAGATAGCGGCAACCAGGACGAAGAACTAGCAGAGGGTGTGCGACGCGTCCATAGGCGACGTTGGTAGTGGTAGGTGGTGGAGGAGCGGAGTGGAACGGCGTGGCAGGCCGAAGCAGGTCGAGGGAGGACGGCTGTTCGGGGAGAGGAGAGCAGAAGCCGCTAATGAGGCCGTGTGTAATTAGGGAGCTCTCGCGGCCTAATGAAGCGCTTACCTACCTTAGCTACTAACCCCCTTCGGCTCCCCCTCGAGCCTCCTACACACCTCGACATCGACCAACACCGAGGCCACGGGGAACACACGGTGTGCCACGGTGAGGCCACCGCGTTACGGTTCTTCTTCTTTCTCAGCCAACGAACGAACAACCGGCCGACCGAGGACGTCGATCGGCTCTCCTCCGTTTCTCGCCACCTTCTATCCGATGATCGTGCCGGACGCCGAGGCACGGACCCGAGAGCGTCGTAACCACCGAGACGTCCAACTGCCTCCGAGACGCGGTTTTTCGGCCCGTTGCGGGATTAAACGGTCAGGGACGAGCGCTAAATTTTCATCGAGATCTCGCGATCCGCCTGTCCACTCGTACGCGCTGCATCCGCGATCGACGCGACGGTCGTTCCTCGTGGCGAGACCACCGGGGCTTGCCGCTACCGAGCGCGGTCCATTAGGCGCGCTTTTAAGAGCGGCAGCATCTCGAGACCGGTGATGGACCACGGGCGACGATGCGTCCCTGGTCATCCACGAGGGGCCTAAGCGTGGGCCCCTTATCTCTCAATTCGCTCAGCGCGAGCCAGCAACCGTTCCTCGCTTTCTCTCTCTCTCTCTCTCTCTCTTTCTCTCTGTGATCCTCCGGTGCACCGGTCCTCGAGTTCGACCAGGCGACAGAGCAAAAAGCAGAAGGGAGGAAGAGGAGGAGGAAGAGGAGGAGGAGGAGGAACGACGCGGAGGGTTGAGAAGACACGGCTACCGGAATCACGACTTAGCCGTCTCCACTCTTCACGGATCGACCCGTTATCTCCCCGGCCATTTGCATATTAAACTAACTCACAACGCGCGGCATATTTCAGGGAGTGCAGTGCGGTGCTGCGCGCCATCGAACGAGCCAGCGAGACCGAACGAGCGAGCAGAGGGCGTACAGGAGGAGCGGGTGGTGCGCCGACGAGAAAAAGAGAGAAAGGGAGGAGGAGGAGGAGGAGGAGGAGGAGAAGTAGTAGAAGAAGAAGCAGCAGCAGCCGACTAGGACGGGCCGAAACCTCCACGGCATCCTTCCTTTTGCGTGCAGCGAAGAACGCTTTCTTTAACGGCCAACTTGTTTCCAATATGCATTGATAAACCTGTCCGCGCGGACCGCAACGCTGCCCTCGATCGAAGATGGCTCGCTTCTTGATTGCGGGCCGGATTACTTCTTCCTTCGGGCCACTCATGGATCATCGGCTCCTCCGAGGTATTCGCGGATAAATTGCAATCGCCGCTCCTGCAATTTTCTCAGCGTCCAGACGATCGTTCGTCGTAGATATATTCGCGTGGCGCAAAAGAGACCACGATGGAAATTGAGCACCTTGGGAAATTGAACGAGGAGGCAACCGCGCGCCTTCGTCCATCCCGTCTCGTCTCGTCTCGTCTCGTCTCGTCCCGTCCCGTCTCGTCTCGTCTCGTCTCGTCTCGTCTCGTCGCTTAATCAAATAACCGAGCGAGCGCGCCGGCCAGCTTCTTTTTTCGCTCCGGCTTCTCGATCTCGCAGTTGCCCTATCCGCTCGGCGATCGGGCTCGATTAGCGGGTGTTAACGTCGAAGTCGGGGTGCCAGAGCTGGCATCGGCTGGCTCCGGGCACCGACCAAACGATAACCGAATATGCTCGCGACCGGCTCTCGCTTCCATTATCCTTGACTTACGGCCACGCGAAACGATCGAGAAATTGAAAGAGCCCGAAACTTTCCCGCACCGACGTCCAACCCGCTCGCTCTCTCTTTCTTGCCAGCGTGTCGCCGACTCGACGAATCTTTCTCGTTCCCTCTCGCGCGCTCGTAAACCCTGCGAGATTCGTCGCGAACACGGCCATTCGTCCGCCACCGGGTCAACGAGAATTTCTCCCTCGTAAATAAGTAACCGCTACACCATCGTCGTCCTCCCGGCCCGTCTTCTCGATCGCCGGTTGGAGGTCTCTTCCGAAAAGTGCCCCGCGACTCGTCGTCCGCATTACGCATTCCCGTAAACGGATCTGGATCGTTTATCGAATGTTTACTACCCGCGAGCAAATGCCAGCCGGTTATTTACGACGTGACGCTGGCCAATAGAAAGCTGTGCATCGCGCAACTCGATGCTTATGGGCACACGACGTATATATTACCAGCTGACACCAACCGATGGGTTTCTTCGCTGGCAACTCGGTGGCTCCTCTTAAAATCGCCACCCCGCCCGTGCCACGTTGCGATAAATTTTTCTCCGAATCGCGTCCGTTTTTTTCTCTCCTTTCCCGCCATCGATTATATTATTTCGGTACTCTGGCAGACTGACGGAGAGAGAGAGAGAGAGAGAGAGAGAGAGAGAGTGAGAGAGAGAGAGTTGCCTGCGAGATTTTATTGATCGAGGCTGCGAATCTCCGAGACCGTTCCCTCGGTCTATCGCCGTGTCGGCGAGAACGTGTGCACGAGGAACGACGCACGGTAGCCGTGGAGCCGCGTGTCTCTCTCGCGTGTAACCGAATAGCGATGCTAATCTTGTCGCGTCCCCGTGGATACGTGGAACGAGAGAGGCCTGCGTGTCTCGTTCGTTCTCCGAGACGAGTCGGAGTTCCAGTTCCAGTTGCGGGGTCGGCGGCGCCGTGCCGTGCCGCCGCGGCTAGCCCGGTGTCCGTTTCCAGCCCTAATACCCTTTATCGCGAATTAAGATGTTGTCGGGATGTGGTAGCCGGAGCTGTTCCCCGTTCCCCGAAACGGCAGCGCCGATTCATCGGATCCGCGTCCTATCTGCCAGGTATTGGCGGCTGCGCGCACACACGCAACCACGCGCGTTCCAGCTACGCTTCTTCCGACGCGAATCGTGGAACCGGGTTAATTATTACCGGGAACAGGCAATAAGCACCGAAGGAATGCGATTCACCGGACGATTTAACGAGATCGGGATACGCGCGCTCCGATCGCTGTTCGAAGCGTGCGCGTGACGGTCGTCCGATAGGTCGGCGGAGATTACGTAATCGCGTCGAGAGTCGACCGACGGAAGACGATAAACGTAACGCGGGTTAGATCGATGCGCGCGAAACGCGCGCCACGAAGTTTAAGAAACGCGTGGATAACCGGATCGAAGAAGCGAGATCCGTTCGTGCGGTGTGGAATACGCGTCCAAGTGTACGTATACGGCAGGAGAGTATTAATGACGCACGCGCGTTAACGCAGCACGTGTTCACAATATTATTTATTATTTATGCTAAATTATGCGCAGCCAGTCCATGGATACCATAGGCTGGCCAGCGGGCACAGTCTGCCGTACGTCTGTCGGTGCCGTCATCGCCCGGCATATTTATATCAATTACGTGTTATTCCCGCAGCTCGGATTATTATGTAAATAACCGTTCTGTCGCGTCGGATGTCAGCGAAGCGAACCGCGCGCTTCCTAGCGCCGCTGCCCATCGACAGGCCGCGACGAAAGCCGTGCAGCGTCGTGCGTCGAGCGTTCGACCGATCGACGCCTCGCGTTACCTTCCTACCCCTCCGATCCACTCAGGCGAACGCCTGCTAGAATATTTATCGCTGGCGTAAGATAAATTCGAGACGCATGAATTCTGCATCGTCTCCGTTCCATAAACGTCGCCCGGTTATCGTCTTTGACCGATCGCGTCGATACGGATTTTAGCGAGTCCGCCGTTCCGTCTCGCTCGCTCGTGTCACCACGGATCCGCGACAAATTTATTCGCCGGATATCGAGTGGCGCGCGCTGCCCGTTAACCGCGCTACCGAAAAGAAGAGATCGCGCGTCACGTCGATCGAACTAATGGCACGTTGCGTTCGGCGATCGTGGCGTCGCGATCCTCGTGACAGGCCCGAGGTCGCGTCGAGAGCGGGAGGACGCGATCGCGCTGTCGCTCTCGCGGCAGCGCTGCTTCTCGGTTTTGATAAAACGCCTAAACATCAATCGGTCTCGAAAACTGGTCTGTAATTCGAGTTTAGCGAGGTTCCGGGGAAACTTTGGTCCATCGGTGGACGGAGAAAGGCCCTGGGGGATGTCGGGTCAATAGATGACCGGTGGTGGTAGATGGAGGTCGCGGTGGTCGGGGCGGGGTGGGTTCCTAGCGGGTAGAGGGTGATGCATCCGCTGAATATGTATGAGGCTCGCGACACCCCGTAGCACACCGAGAGACGACCCGAACCACCGCTATCTGTGGGTGATAGTGGGTATGCTGTATGTCTCGTAGGGGTCTGCGGGCGAGCTGCGTGGTGGAACAGCGAGAGATGCCGGGCTTTCGAGGTGGTTAGAGGGGCTTTCGGGGGACGGCTGGCTGGTGGTTCTGTGGCTGCGAGAGCTTATATCGCAAGAACCAACCCCAATGGAAACTCAAGCCTCCGAGGAGCCTCACCCATCATGCACACTCACCAGCTCGCACCCTCTCCACCGGTGCTAACCTCCATCCGAAGGTTCCCACTATATCCTCGCCACTCGCTATATCGCGCGTCTTCGCCTCGTGCTCCGATCCCGAGATAGCACTCGGTTGCAGAGCAACCGTCCCGCTATCTTCCGAGACAAAGTTACCTCGTAATTCCTTCGCGAACAGATGCCGATGCGCCGCTAAGACGCTCTTCCTCCGACCGCTCGGTTGCCCGCAACTTCCCTCCTCGCTCTCCACCCCTGCGGTACCAATCTCGCGATTTTGATTACCCATCGCACGGTACGTGTCGGACTAACGACCGGTTTAGCAACGGAGAGAGTGGTCGCACGACGGATCGCCTCTCGTCCCCTTTTCCCTCGTCCCACGAGTTTCCCCGAATTTCCCCCTCGTCGTTCCCGAGAGACGATCGGACGTCCGCGAAAAGAGCGGAACGTCGCTCGACGAAAGGGTCGACGATCCATCGACGCGCGGGCCCCGCGATGTACGTACATAGGATCCGCTAAATAGGAACGACTGCGCGCCAGCGAATCCCGCAAGACAGCATGAGATATTGCCGGATTAGGGCGCATTATAGTTTTAAGCTGGTCGCGTTAAAAGCCACCGGTTCTCATGTCTCTCCGATGGCCCGATAGCTGGAAGAAAGTGGCGCGACGCCGAGACCCGACCAATCCGAAGATAGCGAACGACCGCGCGATATCTCCACAGCCAGGCAAAGGTCGCCAAAGGTCAACGAGACTCGCGAAGAATTTTTTTTAACGCGTGGACGGTCGAAGGCGAGCGGAGAAAAGTTGCGACTACGCGAGAACCAGGTTGTCGAACGAAAGGCGAGCGAGCTAGCGATCGCTGTTCATCGCGATTCCGCTTCCGATGCCCGTGATAGACATCTCGTGCAACCCTTTTGTTTCGCGCGAATTCGTGCGCGATGGAACGGCTCGTTGAGCGTCACTGTTTTCTCCGAGGGTCGGAATCGTGGTTGTCGGGCGTGAGGAAGGGTTGATCTAGCCAGAAACGCCTAACGCTCTCAGGAGGGGGGGGGGGGAGGGTGCAGTCGTCGAAGGCGCGGAGAAGCCAAGCCGACTGGCAACCGGGGGAGAAAGGAAAGACCACGGCGATAATAAACCAAGCCGGCCGCGCAATAAAATATAGCCGAAACGGAGGCGATGACTCGTTCGGACGGAGAGGGAACGGGCTTCATTAGCGAGTCCAAGTTCATCGCTAACCCCTTAGGCCCGTGCTCGCTCTTCCTCTCTGCGCAACCCTTCCCAATATATCGCTCTATCGGGGGAGAGGGCGGGCGGCATGCGGACCTCTGGCCAAAAATCTACGGATAATTAACCGTTCCGTGGGGATCCAGGCTTGGAATGCGGCCGTTCAATGAGCTTGGAATGCCGAACAACTTCTTTCATAAGGTCGCTTCGCCAACCTCTCTATCCAACGGCATTCCCTGTCCTCGCCTAATTACCGTTCTTCGCGGAGACCGGACAATTTGATCGGGATAGGGAGGGGCGGAGGGGAGGGGACAGTTCCGGTCGAGCGCCAGACAAACCAGGACGAACGATCGTCGAGTGGAACCGCGAGTCCGACACGGGACGGGACGGAAAGTGGAAACGGCGCGGGATGAATGGCTGGAAGGACAAACGCGGCCGATAACGGCCGCGCAGAGGGAAAAACTTTTGCCAAGGGAATCCGCGAACTGCAGCGAGAAAGGTATAACGATCGGCGGAAGACGCTCCGCTTTACTACGATCTAAAACGTCCATAAACCGACGTACCGCAAACTTTTCAATTTTATGTTTCCACGTTTCGTGCCCTCCTGCTCTCCCGCTTAAGTCCTACTTTGCGCGTTCGTCGATGATCCAAGGCGACGGGAAAAAAGAATATGCTCGAACGACTTTCGCTATTTTACGATGTCTCGCGACCGTCGTACGACCTTGATCTTGGACGACACCAACGCGACGACCACCCTTTTCTCTTTCCCGGCCTTTTCTCCATTTCCTAGGTCGTTCGAAGGACCGTTAGGGGCCGCTAAATCGGTTCGACGAACAAAAACGTGTGAGGGACGCCTCCGTTAGATGCCAGCGGCGCCGTTGGACGCTGCGAACGAAACGCGATTAAAACCGGCGAGGAAATCGAACGCCGCGGCGCGTTCGCACGAACCGTTGCGAAGAATCGTTCGTGGCCGCTTTCGTTGAAGCTGGCAGAGACGACGGTGACGTTGTCGCTGCGTCGCATCACGAGCCACAGATAGAAATCTAAATAGAGATCTTGGATCCTTTGAGCGTATAATTTGGTTTTCGATGCGGGGCAGCTGTCGCTCGATCGAATGTCTGCGTCGACCGCCGGTCCAGAGGGTGTCGCGATCAAGATCGTCACGGCGAACTTGCCGCGCTTTGATGACGCAGATTACGAAGGGTGCCAGGTTCGAGGCGAGAAAAAACTCGTTACGGAGCAACGTAATCGCATCGAGTTCGTTTCGTTGCCGATGGACATCGACACGGGGGCCAACGTTCCCTGCGCGGGGTTCGTGCCCTGAATTCGACGCGGCCACGTCGGCACGCCGTGTAACTCGAACGAGACGAGACACGCGTCCACCCGTTGAACGTTCGCGCGGGTCTTTCGCGCTACGGGCGAACGTCCGCGAAGCGCCTAATGTCCCGCAGCGTTTTATGCACGTACTCGAGCAAACGCGTCACCTACTGACTGTGCGTACGGAACTCCGACGAAGAAGAGAGAAGCGAAAGAGAAAGAGACAGAGAAAGGAGAGAGGGCACGGGATGGCTAGGGCAGAAGGTCGTGTGATGTATTTGTAAAAAGGTGTCGGCTTGGAACTAAGGAGGCCCGCTTGAACTGCGCCCCGAGGGAGCGTAACCGGCGGCAGGGAAGTGGCAGATAAAAGAGAATTGTATAAAATAGGGTGTACGGCCCCACGAGCCAGCCAAAAGGGGACGGGGGGGGGGGGAGGGGGAGAGCATTCGCGAAAGCGGGAGGAGGCGTCGGATGCCCGTGGGGCACCCTGGAGGTGCGAGAAACGCCATTTTGCAGCGAGAGAGCCGGTGAAATCGAGGAAACGGCGTTCGTTCGCACTCGAAACGTCGAAGGGAGCCAGCGGGAGTGGAAGAAGAAGGGTGGCGACGAGGAACGGAGAGGAGAGAGGGGCACGCGTGTGCGGGGCCGATCTGTCAAATTTCATTTCACGCTGCCGAGCGCGGCCACGATGGGGCCAGATACGGATCTGCTGACACCTACGTACGTAGCAACGCGGCTCCCGTCTCGACTCAACGTAATCCGTCACTACGCGCCATCGGACACTGAACGGCGTTCGGCGTTCGATCGCCACCACCGGCATAGCCGAGAAAACGTCAAAATATCGCGTCTCGCCGTTCCAACTCACGACCGACCGTGTTTTCGTCAAACGAAGCACAGACCTGCGAGTCGTCTGCGAACGGAGACGAAACGATCGCGTCGCATTACGTATCGGCGATATCCGACCGGCGTTTCGACGCCCGCTCGAATCTTCACGCTTCGCACAGGCTCCTCTGGCCTGTGTCCAGGCGAGAAGTTTAATTTTCTCCGATTCTCGAACGGCAAACGACGTTGCAACGGCGAACCTGGGGAAACTTTGCGGCGAAAACGAAGAAAGAGAAACGGCCGGCCGGTCCGAGGGAAGAAGAGGAATACGCGAGAGCAGCGTCTAGATTTTAGTCGAGCGTGTCTATCGATCGTCGAGGACCTTGATGCGCCGTATCGTTCTGGCGTTCGTACGGTCGGTCGGTCGGTCGGTCTCATGCTAGAAGCTTTGTCACTCGAAGCACGTACTCGGGGCAAGGACCGACGCCGCAAGCTCTCTACCTTTCTCTCTCTCTCTCTCTCTCCACTCCTCTGCTCTGCTCTCCTCTCCTCTCCTCTCCTCTCCGCCCATAGTTGGCCTCCTTCTTCCTCTCTCTTATCGCCCTACCGCCTTTCTAACAACGCGCCATTGTGTTCCGCCACGCTGGAACCCTGTATATTCCTTGACGCTATGGATTTTCCGAAAGCGTTTCGCTGCTTCGCGAGCACGATGTACCGTCTGGCCTCGCCACGCCGCGCCCTTTTTCCTACGATTTCTCGTCCTCGAACTTTCGTTCCACCGATAGACCGAATCGTGCGGCTAACGTCGTCGAGAGATTCGAAAGCACCGGTGGCTTCGATCGGAACGCGGCCTCCGCGTCGGCTTCCGAGAGATCGACTGTTCGACGACGAAAATGACGAAATCGACCGACCGAGTCATCCGTTTCCAGGAATCGGGCGTTACGAAAGCGCGATCGATGGTAGGAAACGCGGTACGCGGTAAGACTTCGTTTCGCGACGATGACGCCATTGCTGCTCGCGAGAACGAAGCCGCGAGCAGCGAGCCAAAACGAGCGAGCGACAGTGACGGTTCGATTGGGTCGCGCGTGCGGACGGAAGCCGATCGCATGAGTCAGACGAGGCTGAATCCGCGGGATGCTAAACAATGGCTCTACCGAGCGAGCGAGCGAGCGAGCGAGCGAGCGAACGAGCGACCGACCGACCGACCGACCGACCAAAACCGACAATGGAATACGGAGTGTCGCGGATGGAGGCCGTGGCATCGTCCTGTCAGCAACGCCGTTCATCTACCCAGTGTCCGCGAAACTTTCTTTCTCGTTTGGATCTCGCGAACGACAAGAAACGCAGCGACGACGGACGATAAAGAAATTAGCCGCGCTAGAATTCTCTAGATCGCGAGCGATACCGGTTCGACGATTCTCGTGCCTCGGCCGCGCGTTCTGGAAAACTCGACGTCGTTGGCTCGTCCGTATCGCAAAACATAGTCCATAGTGGTCTTCGTCTCGGAGAGGAATGTCCCGCGAGACGACGGACGGAACGCGACGCAGAGCGATACCGGCCTCGTTACGAACCCGCCTTACTTCGCGAATTATAAAGTTCTTAGAGTTGGTTGTCGGTTCGTTTTTTCGAGCGGCTCGATCGCGAGGTGTTATTCCCGGACGCAGCAGGTCGGCCGTTATTTAATCTTCGAGGAGCTCGTTATCCGGCAATTATGAAGCCACGTCGTACGGACGACGAGTTTTTAGCCGCGCCGATGGCTTTTTTCTCGCTGCTGCGGAGAATAGTAGGCGCGATGTGGTTTCGAGACACCGTGTACGTTAGGAATGACGGCCTCCTCCAGATATGGCAGACCCTTCCTCCGGCTCGGTTCGCCCCCGAGTGCTCGCGAGGCTCGTAGATTTCAGATAGGTGCGTACTTATACGCGGCTACCGCCGACTACGGAACCGTTCGATGCGTAAGGTGGCCGAGCGCGCATCGATATCGTCACCTTTGTTCCGTCGAAAGGCGTTTTAAAATTCGGAACACGAAAAAGCGGAGCCCGTGTCCCATCGGTGTGGCCGGTGCTGCGAGGCCGCGCGATCGTGTTCGTCCGTCGAGACGTTTTTAGCGGCGCGCGGGCGCGCTGCTTTCTCCGATCCCACGGCCGCGATTTTCGCTTTCAAAATCGTGACGTCCGATCGACGACGCGTTCGACGAACGCGCGCCGTCGACGAAAAACGTCGCGGTGCCCCCGCGAGCTTTCTCGTTCTTGCGGAATTTTATCCACTTCCCTTCCCACGATTACGGCGACGCGTGGAATTCGCCGGCAATGGTAACGCCGAGGCGGCAGGAAATAATAAAGCGATATCCGGAATGGAGAAAAAATTACCGGCGTATTAGCAGATGCCTGCGGGGGGTCGTTGATGGAAAGGAAGAAAAGGGAGAGGCGAAAGAACGAGCGATATCCATAACCGTACGCCATACGTCGCCACGGGTTGCTGGTGCGCGACCTAACTGGAGGTCCCTATTGGGCAATAACGCCCTTCTTCGTAACATAGTGGCACAATAACGCGTAGGTTCTTTATGCCAGTACAGGGCAAATAGATCACATTGCTGACTAATAAGCCCGCTGGTGCCACGTCGCTCTCTCCCCCTGCGCCGCTTCACCGTCTTCTCTAACCGTGTCTCGCCTTCCTTTTCCCCCGGTTTTCTTCCCAAATTCCAGCCGTCTATCAACCGCGTTATACGTACAGTGGCATAGCGCAGGGGGGTGTCCGGCATTGTGATGCTAATGTCGAGGGCAATCGATCCCCGGCCTCGTTATGCCGCCAAACGCACGACAAAAATCCCGCAGTCGCTTCGACTTTCTCGCTTTCGTGGGAATCCGTGAAACTCGTCGTGTCGCGTTCTCGAGAGATCGCTGGTCGAACCGCGTCCCGTCGCGTCATCGTCGTCGTCGTCGTCGTCGTCGTCGTCGTCGTCGTCGTCGTCGTCGTCGTCGTCGTCGTCGTCGGTTAAAACTACAGCGAGAAAAGAGATTTGGGGGTGGATTTGCGAGATGGACGGTCGCCGTGTAGTTGGAAGTAGTCGAGGTCAACGACGAAGATACGAGCGATAAGATCTCGGATAGAACGAGGGACTGTCGTTAAGGGAATCGGAGAACTCGCAGACCGTCGCTCTGTATTAAATCGCAGAGAACGGTAATACTTGGAAGCTCAGACCGTTCGCCCGATTACCGGTCTAATTATCTGCCACGGTACGATACGGCAACCCCATCTTCCGGAGATGGAACTGCCGTTCCCACAGTCCTTCGAGTCATCGACGACGACTACCCTCGCCGAGGTCATTGTTACGTCGTTACTACCCTTTAGTACGGTCCTGCAGCCAATTTCGCTTCGAGGCGACAGCCACGATTTCCGCTATCCGTCACGGTCCACCGAATAGAGATTTTCTCGCGGAATCGATCTCCCTCCTCTTTGCCCCTTCGACCCGAAGAGACCGCCAGCCGATCGCGAGCCAACGCTCTCACCCTTTCGCGAAAGTTACGTACGTCGCGTTTCCTCGCTTCGTCGATCTACGTGGATTGGCGTCGGACAACCGACGAAAATAGGCGAGAGCTTATCGCGATAGCTTCGGTGGAGCTAAACTAGGCAGCCTGCAATCAATACCGTTTCGGTATTACGCTGGAAACACTCTCTTCGAAACAGCCTACGTTTCGCTTTCCGAGGGACAAGGAGGTACGGCGAGAAGCGGCGAGAGAGAAAGAAAGCGAGACGAGGGAGAGAAGGGCACCGTGCGAGGAAAGAGAGAGGCGAGCTTCGAACGACGAAGAAGGAGAATCGGAGGAGGAGGACGACGAGGGGCGAGAGGCTTCGACCACGTTTCGTGGTCCGCATACTGATGGGTCCAGTCGTACGTACGGAGAGACAAAGAGAGAGAGAGAGAGAGAGGGAGGGAGGGAGAGAGGGTGAGCGCTACCAAAGCCCAAAACAGACTTCTCCAGTCGTCTTTGGTAAAACCCCGAGTGGAAAATAGCGCGGTAACCCATGCCCGTTACGCTCTTCGAACCCTCTTCGGGAATTTCATATTCGTTCGATTCGAAGCGAGACTCGAGAGTGGCGCGACACGGGTAATTAGTTTGCCGCGAAAGCTACTATCCGAGATCGACGCGCGTTCGACGCGGAAAAGTCGAAACGATATTTCCCGAAAACGACAGCGAGCTGGGCGGGAGATTTTTCGGGTGGCAGTTCGTAGGAACGAGCGCAGGTAGCCCGAAGCTATGAAGTCGAAAGAGATGGAGGAGGGTCAGAAGAGTGGCTCGATCTTTCTCTCTCTCTCTCTCTCTCTCTCTCTCTCTCGCTCTCCCGTTCTCTTTGTCTGTTCGCGGGCATAGTTCGTACGGTTCGTAAGTGGGTACCCACTTCTGAATTGGCTCCCCTCGTTCCACTCGTTGGATCATCGTCGTTCGCCGAAAATTCGATCATTATGATTGCTTATGATGTAAATGATGCCCCGCGGCAGCAATTGTTTCCGTCAGAAAGAGCTCGTGGGGCTGCGGGTCCTGACGATGGCGCGACGCTTGCCGCGCGGCGAACGCTTCGGACGAAACCGCGGGACGTCGACGTACTCGCTGGCAGATCGATCGGTAATGGGCTTCGACAGGCTGTGCCGGGGCAGGTGCAAGAAAATCTTTCCGAGTAGCAGGCACTTGCGAGCGGGCAACTGTCGTTGGAGATTTCGCAGAAGGGGGCCCGCTACCATCCGTTCGTTGCTCGCTCGCCATTCGCCACTCGCCGGGCCGACGCGACCTGGCATCGTTCTACCGATACGGGAGTTTCCAGGAGAATAGAAACACCCCCGGAGGGTTGAATCTTCTAATTTACCCTTGGCTTCTTTACGACCGTAATTTTAAATTCCGGTAAAAAAGAGAACTATATTTAGGCGTTCTGGTGAAATAGGCTGCAGGATCGTTCCGCGTTAGCTCCGGGAGGATCGGGTCGAGGGGAGGCGAGGCGAGGCAACGCGACGCGAAATCGACGCAAAATACACGAGAAACGTTGCACAGGTTTGGAGAAGCCGAGACGAGAAGAAGAGACGCTCGGCTCGGGTCCGTGTAGCGGAGATCTACGGGCTCGCCGCCTATTACGGTAATTTCACGGTACGATGTCTATTCCTGCGGTCCGGAGCAGCAGGACTAATTTCATTAGGGATAAAGATCATCATTATTTCGCGACCGTCCCGAAAATTGCCGGCGTGCCTCTCCTTTTCGCGATACGACTTCGGAACGGTCGCCTTTCGAGCTTCCATCCACAGCCCCGGGGCCAAGACCGGGCCTGCGAACCGCGCGCTGTCTTTACCGCCGGCTCGCAAAACGCACGAGGGACGAGTTCCACCGACGATGTAGAAAATTCACGGCAATCGATTCACGGGCGAATCTCGCGCGACTCGTTACGGTCGCCGAGTCTCCGCTCCGTCCGTCTCGCGTCACGCTAACCGACGATTTCTTATCGTCGTTATCTTATTCGCGGTTTATCGCGGTTTATCGCGACCGATCCAGCTAGGCGATGGACACGGCCCTGGATCGCAAAAACCATTAGTATGTACTTGGCGTCGGCCGCGCTACGCGTTATCGCGGCCTGCGATCGATCGTTCGGTGTCGATCGCAGGCCGCGAGAAAACTTGGCGAGAAGAAAGCGGGCAAACGCTCGGTCGCAGCGGTGCGTACGGCGCGATGCGGCGTCACGTCGCGTCACGTCGCGTCACGTCACGTCACGTCACGTCACGTAACGTCGGGCTCCGTCGAATGGATCGGCAGGAACGAATCTCGCATCCGGTCGCCGGTGCGCGCGTCCTACGATCGCGATAAATCGACGGTCGATCGGGCGTCACGTAACTCACGTACGCGAGAGCAAGCCTGGAAGTCAGGTTTTTCTTCGCTCGAGAGTCCAGTGTCCCGCGCTGACTGATCGAAGGAATCCTCGTCGGTGTACCGTGGCCGAGGGAACGCGAACGAGAACGGCAACGGGAACGGCAACCAGACGCGAAACGATCGTCTCGCCGCGGGAAAGTAGCCGACGCGCTCATCGCCGACATTCTCGCCGATTTTTCTCGGTCGGAGCCGACGTACAGCGTACAGGGAACGTGGCCGATATTCCGCACGTCGCGCGACCTCGCAGCGCCGATAATTGAACGCTCGGCAGGGCCGCGCGGATCGCTCCGATCGCGGGATGAGCCGTCGTTGGCGCGTCACATGCCGCGATAGCCGCGCGCGAGAAGAAGTTGCTTGCTACCCCCGCCGGATTGAATTGCAAATTTGCCGGCGAAACGAAAGCTTATTACGAAGTCGTCGCGGCGGCCGCGGCACCGCGCCACCGAAAGAAAGAAAGCGGCGACGACGTTGATTCCCAGGGAAAACGAAGAAAAGCGGCGGTCTGGCCGCGGCGCGCCGAGCCTGTCCCTAATTGAACGTCGAGAAATCGACGACATCGAGACACCGGGCTGTTTCGTCACTCGTCACCGCCGGCGCTCGTTACGCTACGCCGGTTATTATTTCTTCGACCGACGTGATTTATGCCGTCCCCGAGACGAGCGAAAAAACGTTGCGCAACGTCGGGCGACGCGCGGCACCGCGCGCTAAACGTTCGCGTCGTCGTGCGAACGCGCGCGATTCAACGAGCCGAAGATGCCTGCGCGCCGAACAACCGGAGCGCGTAGCCGACAGGCCGCTCTACGATCCGTTATTGCTTATTACCTGCCTATCGGCTCGAACGAGCCGCCTCCGTCGCCTCCGATCGCGTCTACGTCGCGTCGACTAATTGTTGTTCCCTCTAATTGACGAAGTTCTCAGGCTCGGTCGGCCCCTTCCCCGCACCCGCCTCCTATCCATACGGTTTTCACTTTTTTTTTTTACCTCGCCTCCGAAGCGAAACTCGAGCGAAGGAACTCTCGCCGCGGAATCCACGCCGCTCTCGGCTCTCCGACGTTTTTCCTCTCCTACGAAATCGAGCTTCGCGGCCCGAGCTCGCCGGATTCGTTTCCGGCGAGAAAATTCCAGCCGTGAGAAAAGTCCGGCGGTTAATCGCTGCCTTAACGGGAATGAACGTACGAAGCGTTGCGACGCGGCGGATAACAAAAGGAGAAAAGTGTCGTGCCACGATATAATTTCCCGGTAATTTTTCGCGTGTTGGTTCGCTCGGATCGAGCGACACAGGCGCGCGCCTCGCGATTACGGAGAAAGCGAAACATTACGCCCACGCACTCGGCGACGTGCCTCGCGGAACAATTAACCGAGGCTCGACGATTATCGTCGATTCGTTTCGCTCGCGTGACGAGCTCACCCTCGCGATTGCCTTACGTGACAGTTGAACGGCTCGCGAATACTTTACAAATCGCGCTTCCGCGATCGCTGATCTCGCCACGAGTTTTACCGCGCCACCGTTGATAAGCTACAAGCGTGGCGAAACTTGCAGGAAACGCGTGTTAGCGGTATCCGCTAGCGACGAACCGAACGACGGCCAAAAAACGGCCGGCGAAGATCGACGAACGGATCTCCGCGGATCTGTTCGAGGCAAACGAGACGGAGGTACTCGTTGGAAAGCGACTACGAGTTCGCGAAGCGTGCTTCTTCGCTGCGTCGTAACGGTACGAACGAACGCCGTTGCGATTCTTCCGGTTTCGAAACTACGTCCGACGCGCGTACGAGATGCCGCGTTCAATAAAACGAACGAGTACGCGAAAATCGCGCGCGAACCGTCCTGTTTCTCCCTTGTTCCGCTCGCCCGTTTAGATTGCCAAACCGTGCGAGTTTCGTGGAACCACTTCCGACGCGGGGAAAAGGGATCTGGAGGGGAAAAAATAGGCGCGAGTCACGCGACAACGAAGGGAACACAGGAGAGACGATCGCGACGAGGACGATAAATCTGCGCTCGTCTCAGATCGCCCTTTCGTTTCTCGTCTCGCCCGTTCGTGTCGTGACGCGCGGTTCTACCGAAAGACGAGAGCGGTCGCGCTACGCAAACGAGCACGCATTGCGGACGACAGCTGTCAAATAAATGTTAAAAAAAAGCGCTAGCCGAGCGAAATTTCAAGTGGGACGCGAGCAAAGAGGGGTGCCCGGCTACCCCAGTGAAATGCCGTAGCCCGCGGGGCAAAACGGTCTAGCGGGATTTTTCCACCGTTGAAACTCGCCTGCGCGCGCGGTCGATAAGTCATCGTCCGTTTCACGCCTCGCGCGCTCCTCCGAGTCAAGAAATCGCGTTCCGTCGCTCACGCGGCCAAAGGTTCTATGCAAATTCATCGGGAATAATAATTTGGCGTATTAACGGCGGGCAAACCGACGGAAAGCGCGTTTCACCGGTCGCCTCTCGGCCGGAAGAGAGTCGGGGCAAGAGAGTCGGTCGGTCGAACGGAAACAAGGCGCGAAGTTTATTCGCGTTTGGCTGGCGTCCAAATTTTCGTCGAAATAAAAACGGCGTAACGCTTCGTTAAGTTGGTCGGTCGACGCAAGAACCGGCTGGCTTTTCGAGTTTAACGAAGTAACGGTGACTAGACGTCGTCCCTCGACGACGAGCCCCGCAGAAGGGTGGCCCGATGTCGGCGCGAGACCGCCAAGGGGCATATTTTCGAGGGTGGTTTCGCGCGTCAATGGTTTATTAAGAAGCACTTGTTTAAAGGTAGCCCCATTTCGTATCCGACAGCCAATTCGACCGCGACGTCTGTGTTACTTCGTCTATACAAATGGATGAAACGAGAGAATGGAATGGGACGACGACGAGGGGGTGGGACGGGGTGCGTCGGCGCGAGGGTCCGCAGATCCGTTCACCCCACGGTGATCCGTCGTGTCGGCGTAATTGAAGTTATTGCAATATTGTGTCCTGTCAACCCGACTGTCCTCGCTTCTTCTCCTTCCCTCCTCGACCTGCCACCCTCTTTCTTCTCCACCGTCTTCGTCCCTCCTTCTGCTTCTCGTCGCCTTTCGGTCACCCTCCCGGTTTCTCTCGACGAGTTGCGTCGAGTTTGCGGCATCGTATACCACCGCCACGCCTGCTTTAATCTCCCTGCCGGAAAGATAATACTCACCCGGATGTATGTTCGCCCGGTGTATACGAGATGATCGGGGACCGTCTCGCGGCAGACCGCTACCGCTCGATTAAGAAGAGGGACGTTTGCACGCGGCGCGGATTTTCCAACTGTTTTGCGTGTTTGTAAAAAATAGGAACGTCTCTCTCGGGCGGCGGCGACGACGACGACGACGACGACGACGACGACGACGACGATCCCTCTCGGACGATCGAAAGAAGAAATTCGTTACCGCGCTATTTCTATCCCGCGTTAGACGGGAAATTGAATTCGGTCCGTGAATAACGACTAACAAACCGCAGTTATATCGTAAAAAGCAATGCACCGGGCTGAGAATTAATTCCGGCTAGCTCTCCGCCCACCGAACCCCTCCTTGCCTCTCGCTCGCTCCATGCGCGTGTCCGGATACGTCCTTTTCTCTCGCTCTCTCCTTCTTTGTGCTTCTCGCTTGCAACTGGAACGGTCCCAAAATTCAATAAAAGCGAACGAGTGCTACGGGGTCTCCCTAGCCTCGGCTGGCTTTCGCGCGGGGTAGCAAGTACCGAGTTAGGAGCCCCGGAGTCATCGCGCGAGGAACGAATGCCCCGGGGGGAGCGAGAAAAGAGGCCGGCACGGTGCATACATTAGCGGGGACAGGGTGGAGATATTGTCTGAACAAAGGGATCGGCTCGTACCTATCGAAAAGGCGATTAAGCGAGGATAAAGTTATAGCGGCCCACCCTCCGCTGTCGGCCTGGATGTCGTCGATTGGTTTTGCGTTAAAATCGCTTTCCAGTCGCACGTGTGCCAGGGTCGATCGATCGCCACCGCTGTTCGATCGCCTGAAAAAAAGTAGCTACGACCACCGTTGCGCGCAACGAACGCGAACGAATCTTTCCTTGCCGTGGATCGTTGTCTCGCTGGCCGATGATAGAGAAGAAGAGCGAAGGAAACTGGAAGGAGAGAGAGCACGTGGTCGGACAGCACGTGGCGCCGAGACGAAAAATTGGCCCGTTGGTACGAGCAACGAACGAGAACGCTCCTGGAACGCTGGCGCGACGAAGCACGTTGCCGAACGCGAGATACGACCAATTATCCCGCGTGCCAAGTATAGATGCCAACCGAACGATTCGAAGAGAAACAACGATGCTCGCGACGGTGGTTGTGACGTATCGCTGCCTCGATCCAGACTGGTCCAGAGACTAGTCGTTCGTCCAACCGTTCCGATTTTCTCGCGAAACATTCTGCACGCGTTCAGTTTGGAAATGTCCGGCGGTAATTGACAGAACGAATTCATTTGCCCGTGCGCGCCTCTTTCGGCGCAAATATCGGGGTAAATATCGGGGCAAACATCGAGGCAAATATCGGGGAAAATAGCAGATACTAGCACGTATCGTATGTCGTAAATGGTACCGCGTATCGCGATTCCAGCAAAGACAAACTACGAAAAAGCGAAAGTACGTTTGTTCTCATCGTCGACTTACCCCACGTGGTCGCGATCGAGGCTGTCTCTTCCATCGTCCACGTTCGTCTTTCCTCTTTGTCTTCTTCGTCGCTCTCCAACGTTTACCGTTGCGTCCGTCTCGCTCTCTCGTTTTCTCCCACCCCTTGGGCCTCCTTCCTCTCCTTTCGTCTCCGTTCCTCTGTTGTCGGCCGATCCACCGCCCCCACCCGGTCACCGTTGATACTCCCCCTCCCTGGTGGGAAAGCCGTCTTAGGGGGTCTGGCGGCGGTGGTTCACGGCAAGGGGGAGGGCTGCGAGATCGGCGACCACGTGACCGACGTGACCGGAACCGCTCGAAACGCGGAACAGCGTCCCCCGATCACGATCCTATGCCGGTGCCGGCGTCGATCGCGGTCGGCGTCCGGCACTCTCCGTCTTCTCTCTGGGTCCTCGTGGTTCGTCCTGGTCGCGTTCCATCCACGTTGCGTCGCCTCCTTCGACCGTTCTCGCTCGGCGGTCGATCGGTCGGTCGATCTCGCTGCAAATCACGGACACGTACGTACGGTTGGTAGGTAGAGGACCGACGCGGTGTGCGACTCGATCGTCTTTTCCCGAGCGGTGGTGGCCCGCGCTGAAGCCGGAGAACACGTGCCGCGGCCGTGGCCGTAGCCGCGATGATTTTCTGCCATTTTCGCGAGAGAGACCGGGCCTTTCTCCGTTTGCCCGAGCGGCGCTGAGAAGCGCGTGGTGTGCTAGCGACTGCTATCTGCCGCGGAGCGAGTCGGCCGCGGGACTTTGGTATACTGGGAGTATGGTAAGTAGCTACACCCCTGCCACCGCCGCCCCTCCCTCGTTGCCGCACGCCGTTCCCTCGAACGTCCCGATCCCGCGCCTCTCCCCTCCTAAGCGTTCACCGAGCCGATCCTGTACCCTTCCCCGCCCCTACCGCCCCGACACAGAGAACCGACATCGCTACCGACACCGCCGCCGCCGCCACCGCCGCCGCCACCGACCTCGTCGCTACCGTGCCGACCACCTCGTCCCCTCCCCCCCTCTCTCCAAACCCTTCTCGACACCGTCCGACCGACAACCGTACCCCCCTCGCGTCGCCGCCAAACGTTTACCTCGCGGGGCCCCAGGGACGTACTCATCGAGCATTTATTTCCAACTCGTTCGTACGCTCTCGCGAAAATCCTCGCGTCGGCCTACGACTCGTCGCTGTTCTTCGTCCCAACGATGCGAGGAACGCAACGACGCGACGCCGACTCCCTCCCTCTTCGTTTCGACGTCGTCGCCGCAGACGTAACGGCGGCTGTCGTTCGGTACCGGCGTTCGCTCGTTGTCCGACTCGACGCTCCCCGATCCGATAGAACGAATTTTCGTCTGTCCGATCCACGGCGATCGGAGACGACGGTAACTCGGGTTCCTCGAACACAGGCGCACACACCTGAAACATCGCCACCACTACCGTAGACTGGTAAACGTATAAAAGACAGCGTTTGCATGCTAACGTATCTATTACAATAGCGACGTTTGTTCCTCTTTCTCGTCCTTCGTTTCCCCGACTCCTCCGGCCCCCTCTCGCCATCTCCTCTCGCTCGCTCTCGCCGTTGCTCCGTTGCATTCCGTTTCACTTCGACGCGTGCATAAATTACCGCTTTCAAACGCAAAAGTATGAATGAGACAAAGTTTCGTCCTGCTGTACGCCACTTCCTTCTCCCTTCCTTCTCTCCGACACGGGACCAGCTCGTCCGGCTGTCTCGTCCATATTTCTCGTTTTCTCTCGGCGAATCGCGTACGAATCGAAGAGCAGCCTCTGTTCGATTTCGCGTTCACGGTTACGCGACCAGACGGAGATAGCGACAGAGACGGAAAGCGGCCGGGGGAGGCGAGGTACGAGCAAGAAACAGAGCCACGTAGCCCCCTGAGATCTGGTGGAAGCGGCAAAGTCGAAGGAGCGAACCGGTGGAACGAGCAACGGACCCGAAGAGAGGGCGTTTATTAGCAATTGTAATGCAAGATCGCGGAATGCATGGGATCCCCGCGATGCCTCGATACGACAGTCCCGGTACGCGTGTACCTCGTAACACGATTCCCGATCGCGCCAGTATCTCGGAAGGGCTTTGGCGTCCGACCGCCTGCTCCGACACCTCCAGCGATTCGAATTCCTCCCGAGGAAACCGTCGATCCTCGAAAATACCGAAATACCTCGCGCGCGTTTCCATGCCGAGGTCACCGAGCCCGGGAAATCTCTCGCCTCGCGAAATTCGTCTTTCCTCCCTCGTCTCGGCTCCGGCTTCCGATCGAGCGATCGGCGAATCCGTCGAAACGTATGGCACGGTCGGTCCGCGACACAAAGGACGAGTTACAGGGTCTCGTCTTATTGCGGTCTATCTCTATCGCGCATCGAATCGTTTAATGGCGGCATTCGGCTTTTATGGTACGTGGGAACTGATTTACGGAACGCGTGTGCGAAACAACCGGAATTGGCGTGCTCGATACAGCGTAAGCATTCGCGACATGCATCGCAAACGACGATCTTGGACGCTGTAAATCGGGATTGAGCGGTCTTAGCGAAAGACGAGGTAGGAAAGAATAGTCGCGCGGCCCTCGTGTCCGACGTGGCAAGAAATTTCTCGCCGTTGCTCGCGGCGTCGCTCGATCGAACGACGCTGGCAAAAGTCGAGCGCGATAAGGGAGCAACTCGTGTCTCGTAACTCGTAACTCGTAGCCGTGTTGGCGCTGGCTGTTCGTGGTTATATATATATATATTAATAACGGCGGTGAAACGCAACCGCGGCCTCGCTGATGTTCCTCTCGTCGAAATAGTTATAGGCATCCGGTCTCGTAATAAAAGGGTTGACGCAGCGCCTGCCCGATATCGTAAGAGCCGCGCCCGCGGAAGATTCGCCAGCGATATCGCTCGAGTCGGAAACAATCGTTTCTTCGTTTGTCGCGAAATAGCGCAACTTGTCCGTGGCGTGGAAATGACAAAGGCGAGGAAAAGTAATCGCGGCGGAGATCGTTCGAATGGTTTATGTTAATCAGCCGTGACGTCACCGGCACCCCCGACAGCGGCAATATCAACCCCTGACTCGGTTCACGAGTAGCAAAACGTGCACACGGGGCGTATCATGGTCCTCCGGTAATCACCCTCCCCCCTCGTTACCGCTCGTGCTCACCCTTTGTCGACGTTAACCCAAAGTGAATGGACCTATAGCGCGCGCTGTAGGGACGGGTTTTAACTTCGGGGTGACTTACCCCGAGCGTTATCTATTTTGACAGCGCGGTACGGCCGCGGTCTGTCGGGGGTCGATGCACGGGGGTGTGTCGGTAATTGTGTTTTAACTGTGCGCCGTATCGCCGCGATATCCCCGTCCACCGTTCTTTCACGGAATATCGCGAAATATTTGCCGACACTTCGTCCATCTTTGTTTCGTCGGTTCCTGGAAACCGGAGAGTCGTACAACGACACGGACAAACGGGTCGATCGACGAACGACGAACGACGAACGACGACGATCGCCCGTACGCATCGATAGGTGCGTCGTCTGGTCGTCTATTTTATTTCGACGGGATATTAAATCCGTTAATTTTCTATAAATTGGAAGCGTAATAGCCGAGCGGTGAGTGGTTGGTGGAGAATCCCCGAAGCTACGCCAGAGCGCGGCTCTGTATACGAAGCGCAGGCGGAACGTATGCAATATGGCATTCAATTTGCGACGGATTCGCTGTCTGGCAACGCAAACAACCGCTATTGGGTTCCATTTAATGAACCGAGCCAGAGCCTTCCGAAGCATTTTTGCGGCGTGGGCTCGGCTTAAATTGGACCTACCCCTCGCTCCGCCGGCCTCCGCCCCGGCTTCGTTCGTTTTCTATTCGCTTCCTGCGACTTACGCCTCGATGATTCCGGTGGACGCGCGGGGCCTCGACGCGCGCTTGTCCGGTGCTTCGTTACGGCGATTCGTCGCGATCCAGACGAAATCGAGTCTCGGTCGGCAAAGTGCGACCACCGGCTCGGACGGTCGTCGACTATCTTTTCCAGGAAATCTACGTCGTCGCGCGATCAGCGGTTCGCAACTTCGGCGTTGAGCGGACGCTCGATCGCGAACGGTTTCGTGCGTGACGGATTATCGTGGTGGTAAATTTTCGGGTCGCGACGACTCCGCTCGTCCAGACGATGGGGCGTCGATCGGAAGAATCGCTCGTTAAAAATATCGAGGCTTAGGTGAGAAATCCTCTTAAAAAGTTGTCGGAGTCGTGGAAGGATAACGCGCGAGGTAAAACGGGGCACCGGTATCGGCGCCGTATCGTTCCACGGCGCAAGTGTCCGGTAAGCTAAGCGGATCCACCGTAATCCGGATTACGTATTTGCCCGGTTCTCCGGCCGCTGCCATCTCGATCTCGCGCCAGTCGCAGCCAAAGACGTGTTTGCCTTCTGGCAACGAGCCACGTCTGTTGTCCGTAATCTGTTTAACGCTTCGCGACCACAGGCACAGGCCTTCTTCTCGTCGAAAACAGATCCGAGACGGAGAAGGAAGGCGTGCGCGTACGATGGCCGAACCGACGACGTCCGTTCTTTGGCTGGCGGACGACGAGAATCGTGGGGGGCGGGTTTCGTCATCGATCGGTAGCGATCTTTAAACAGCGCCATTAACGATTGCGTGCACAAGCCGAGGGGGTTGCGATCAAATGAATATGATGAAAGAGTGGCGGCATTAGGCGAACGTGCCGTGCATACTGATTTGCGGCTGATTGATTGGACCCCTTTCCACTCGACAACGGTGCACCACCGGTATCCCCTGTCCCCGTTCCGTTCGGCTGCCACGGCCCGCTTGATTCCGCCCCACGAGCGAACCAACATCGTTGATATTATCGAGCAGGCTGCTTCGCAGCGTCGCTCGCGAATATTCGACGCGACGCGTCGCGTCACCCCGACACTCGATACACCCCGATAATTACACGATACACCGTAAAGGGAAGCTTTTTTCCAGCATTTTGTCGCGCGATTCCTCGCTTGGCCGTTTGACATTCGTTTCACGCGCCTCATCGTCTCTCGCTCGTCGGCGAGAAACGCCGCTCGCGCGACGATTACGCTCCACAAGAGAGACTGTCGCAGAGACTGTACGGGGGTCGGGTTGCGACGAAACGCGCGGCGTCGGACCAACTCGAAAAGACTCGTCGACGAGGGCGAAAAGGAGAGGAGGTGAAACGACTGGAGGAGACGAGCCGAGCCGCGAAACATTTCGGCGGCTTTGGTTATTTTCATTGTCTGGGGGACGGGTTGCCGCGAACTGTTGGCCTGTAAGGTAATTGTTTTTGACGCGGTAATTTTACAGTGTCGTGCGTGCACACACGCGTTCCCGCCGAGAGCAACGGACACGTCGCGACGAAGCGTCGTGATAACTGCCGTGCTTTTCCTTCTTCTCGGCGACTGGCGGCAGTCGGTGGTTGGTTCCTTTTTCGACGTCACTCAACGAAGCGCGACAGCTATCCGGCGCTCGGAAACCATCTGCCAAGTAGCGCGCGAGTCCCTTCCATCGCGTCGACCAGGAACACCCCGAGCCGTTTCAACGTCTCGCTTGACGTTTCCTCGAAAGAGTCTCGCGCCTTCCGCGAGGTATCCGCCGCCGCCGTACTCGTCGCCACTCGCACACCATGCGAGAGCCGTGACTCGGACGTCTGTGCGCGTCTTTTCGTCTCTCCGTGCTCTCCGCTCTCCGCTCTCTATCGCGTCCCGACACGTTGCCTCGACGCGATGCGAGATCTTTCGAAACTTTGCGATTTAATCCGCGACGGCCGGATAACTACGAGCGCGTCGCGCCGCGGCGAGAGTCGATGGATCGTTCGAGTGACGGGAAGGTGGACGAGGGGCTCGTCGAACCGCGGCGAGGAAGAAGAAGAGACGGCGACGGGACACGATGGGTCGAAGCGAGAGGAGAAAACGGACGAGGTTTCGAAACGACGAAGAGGGACGCGAAGAAGAGGAGCGGAGAACGCGGCAGAGAAGAGAGAAGCGCAGTGGTACCCGTCGCAGGAGAAGCTGCACCGCCCGAAGGAAGGAAAGCGGTTCGAGTTGCGCTCGCTCGTCTCGCTCGATCGTACCTTCGGCTCGCTTCCCTTTGTCCCTGTCGTACATACGCGTTCACGCATACGCGCTCACGCATACGCGCTCACGCATACGCGTGCGTGGCCGTCATCATCGCGATCCGGACGTCTCGCATGGAACGTAGGAAACGAAGCCGGGCTACTCGCCTCCAGAGTTCTCGGAGGGATCTGCGAGCGGACCGAAGTAGCCGCGAGCTACCACCATCGGACGCTGTTCCGCGGCCCGCTCCAACCCTCTCTCTCTCTCTCTCTCTCTCTGTCTCTCTTCGTCGAAATACCGAACGCGTGGAATCTCGGTCGTCGACTCTGTCCTTTCCCTTTCGACGATGGCTCGTTCGATCGTTGGCTCGATCGTTGGCGCCGATTACGAGCCAAACAGCCCCTCGACCACCGGTTGGCGCATCGCCGCTATATTCCTCGATCTGGATTTTGCGACTTTCGCGAGATCGAGGGCACGAAAGGGGTCTTTCCGGTCTTACCGCGCGCGCGTCCCGTTGGCGCTGTTTCCAGTATTTCGATCGGTCGTATCTCGCGTGCAGCGTCGTGGCTTGGCAGCGCGGCGCGGTATTCCTGCGGTGTCTGCGTGGAAATTCATCGGCCGAGGTAACGACGTTAGGCACGCGCGTTCCTTCGCCGCTTATTCGCGCTCGCGATCGCCTCTATTGTTTGGAAGGGAGCAACGGGACGGTGCGAGCGCGCACGGTGCGTCTGGCGAAAACGGTGGCAGCTTGGCGGCGCGGCGGCGAGTAAACGCGCGAGAGCAAACCCGCTGGTGTACTCGCGGCATGCTCGATAAAGGTGCAACGGAGCAGGGACGATCGGTGGTAACAGCAGCGGCAACATCAGCGTTAGAGTCGGCATCAGCGTCGAGAGAACCGAGAGAGACGGAGAGACAGACGGAGAGAAAGAGAGAGAGAGAGAGAAAGAGAGAGAGAGAGAGAGAAAGAGAGCCCGAGAGGCCCGAGGCGGCGCGAGACGGGGCCTACGAACCGTCTCTTGCCGTAGCGTGGCGTGGCGTAGCGTGGCGTGGCGTGGCATGGCGTGGCGTGGCTGTACCGCGCCGTTCCGTTCCGTGCCGAGCCGACCCGTGCACGATGTTCGCAACACGGTGTTCGTGTTCGTGTTGCACGACTGTCTCGCTCCCGCACGCGTTCGTACGTGTAGCCGAGCGAGGCTACGCGCGGCTCCGTGTATATCGCGTTGCGTTGTGTGTTGGCAGAACGTCGCGGTAGCCGCGCCAGAGAGATGGGATTGCGCGATAGGCCGCGTGTCGAAAATAGAAATATAATCTGATAGGCTCATTGTGCCTCGAGCCACTCGCTGCTATCTGCCACTACCACCGACGAATCGTACTCGCTACCTCTGCCCTCTCTTTCTCCTTCCGTCTCCTCTCTTTCTTCCCCTTTCGCCTTTCTGGCGCGGTGCTCTATCTCGTCGTCGCCGAATCCTTTTCTCGCCCGCGTTTTCTTCTCGCCTTACGACCGTCGACCGTGCGCGTTTTCCCTCGTCCTCTCTTCGCGCGTATCGCTAAGACCACGCGAGAACTAGCCTCGTTTGCTCTTGACGGGTAGTTCGCGCGTGCGTTTACCCCCCGCGCGCGTTCTCGTTTCGACATGGCGAAACTACGCGCGCGGGACGTTTTTATCGATCAGATTCAGCAGTCTGTTCCGCGATATGCTTATTTACGAGCTCCAGTTTTATCGCCGGCAAAGCTAACGGAAAGCGGCCGGCAGCGTTCGCTTTTACTAACTGACCGATCCACCGACCGACCGATCGACGGGGCTAAGGTATTTCGGAGAAAAACCGCGATTTGCGGGGAAAAAAGTTGCCAAAGGTCCCCGGTTCGACCGCGAGGCTCGGCCGTAAACCACGGCACAGCGGGAGCGTGACCAATGGCATCGAGATCGTAAAGAAATTAGAGGGGCAATAATGGTTTCCGGGTACGATGCCTTCCGGTCGGTATACATCTTCCACGGACCGCTCCGCGAACGCGCTTTGCCTATATCGTTTCAGCCGATGACCGGTACGCGACGACCGCGTTACCACGCGCGTCATTCGACCGCGTTTTCCGGCTATTTTCTTTCCGCGATTTGCCCGGTAACGTACGGCAACTTTGGATAAGCTTGTAATGAACCGCGAAGCCAATTTGATTTGCAGAACGGTGCGCGTCCGTGGAGCACGAATCGAGCATCGTCGAGCGTGGTGTTCTCTGGAAACGTGCGAACGTACAAACAGAGATGCAATCAGGAACGCGGCTATCGGCCCGTACCAAGCGCGAACGTGGTCGCGCGTATATATCGTACGTTTCGTCGTATTCCGAGCGGATCGACGAGCGTAGGAACGTCGGCCGAAAGGATCGCAACGCGATCGCCACTCGACGATTCCTTGCTTTACTTTCGGACGGACGCGAACTCAAATTCCAATCGGTTCGCGACGGCTCTGTTATTTCGCCGGGTCTGGAACCGCGCGCGTCGCTGATATCGAACGCTGCAAGAAATTGAAGTGGTAGGTGGTCGGTCGAACGATGTACGACCGGAAGCGGAAATGATCGGACGAGAGAGAGAGAGAGAGAGAGAGAGAGCGAGAGGACGAGACGAAGGGGTGGGGGCGAGTGGCAGGCAGAGCGTACCCTCCCCATGCTGCATGGTCCGGTGCAGAACGGTCCGTTGTTCGTTCGTTGTGGATGCGCGATTGCGAGCGGAACACGGCGAAACGCAAAATGGAACGGGGGCTTCCCGGCCAGGCCGTGTGCGTACTGATTGATCAACATTGTTGCCGAATTAGACTCCAGCGAGATGGGCATATTGATTGGCAATCAGTGTCGCCCGGCCACAACGAAGCCTGTCCGCCCGGGAAACGGTTTGCTAACGCAAACACCGTCGCACCTGCATCTCCATGATGTTGTTTTTCGACGGCGGAAAAAAAGGTAGAAAAAAATACCGCGTCGAACGTTCCGCCGACATTTTCGACGCCGATATCGGCCCGTCCTTTTTTTCCAGATCTTTGACGTTCGCGCGGACGTTTGAAAAAACGACTCGATTTCCGGGCTTCGACACGTTCCTCGCTCCTCCGCGGTCCTCGCGTCGGTCTGGCAAAGTCCCGCGAACCGACCACGCGCGTTCTCAAGATCCGAGGGAAGCTAGCCGGCCCGAGTATCTGAAATTCAGCCGGATTTTTCTTTCACGGACGATTACCCCGTCCGTCTCTTCCGACTGCTTGCCGACCCGGTGCCGTCATGAGACTGCGAAGCTTTCGAGGCTCCCAAGGCAGCGTACAGTCCGATCGTAAAAGGCGGTCGAAAATGTGCGCTGGATGGACCGGCCAAGGATAGCGGAAAAGAATGTGCGCTGGAAATGGCGCGAATCGCGGGCTTCTCTCCTCTGCCGTTGGTCAATCAGGGGTTGCGCGTCCCGTGGCAGCCAGTCCGGAAAATCGACGTCGGTCGATCAGCGGGCGTACGAACCAGAAAATGATCGGTCGAAACGAAGGATGGTACGTACGTAGTTCGGTTCGGCTCGATTCTGTATGCAACCGGCCGTGCAGAAACGACGCGCGAATGCCTCGTGGCCCGCGAGCGTAACGAATGGAACGCCACTTTCGAAGGTGAGGCGGATTCGTCGACGCGCACTCATCTTTACGACTTTCGAGCGCGAAACGCGTTCCAACGCGGAAGTAGTATCGATCCCCGATGATCCCTCGGGTATGCTCGAGGCCTAACAAAGTAGCCCATTAGCTTCGCCAGAAGCGCGCGCTCGCGCGCCCTCGCCCTCCGCTTTCCTCGCCTTTCCACGCTTTTTTTCGTCCCGAACCGGGTCGAGGGCTCTCGGGCCGCTCGTTTCCCTTTATTTTTGTTCCACCGACCCGCGGAAAGAAAGCTGCACGGCAGAAAAACTCGGAAACGTCGGCGAAAGATTCTCTCGGTTCGCCGGCGTTCCCTGGATCGTTCGGATAGGTTTGCGAGAGGCGCGCGCGCGCGCGCGCGTTTCGCCGGAGCCAGCGTATTCGCGGAGGAACTAGTGGCATTAGAAACCTGGACGGCGCGGCGGCATGGCGCGTTTACGAGCCACGCATGACCACCGACAATGGCCGGCGGAAGGCCATTCGTCGTTCGAAGCGCGTTTCTTTTTTTTCCAACCGGAGAAAAGCGTTTACCGCAAGTCCTCGATACGCATTACGACTCCATCGTTCACACGCGTTGGGAAAAATGCCAGTTAGCGTGGTCGACCGAGTCGGTAAAGGCAACTTGCCGAGAATGACTAATCCCCCCGTCCTGATTTTACCTTTATATCCAGTTTATTAACCATATGAACCTGTTTCTCGCGGGCGACACGTCCACCACGATCGACCCTGTTGGAAAATTAATTCTTTCGCGCCGCACGCCATCTTCCGTTTGTTCTTTTTGTCGGAGAAAACCAGCCGGACCGTGCGCACGGCCGTAAACGTGGTCGTTTTAGGCCGACTTTTAACGCGCGTTAGCACGAAACACGAGGTCGGATTAAGATCGCACGATCCTGCGAGAGGATGCTCTCTCCTACCGGCCAGCAGACCCGTCGGCGATCAACCCGGTAAGCCTTACTCCGCCAGATAAGCCTTTGGATTCGACCCCGGAGCTTGATCACCGATAGCCCGTCGCTCTAACCTACCACTCTTCCGACACTAGCACCCAATTCCAAATCCTCCGGCACCCTTACCGCTCGGGGCCGCAAAACCGGCTGATGCCGCTGGCAAACATCCACCTCGAGAGCGCCTCTTCCACTCTCGGTTCTTCTCTCGCTTCTTTTTATGGTCTGTTAAACGAACTTCCCGCGCTCTTTTATATCGACCGGCTGCTCGCTCGTTTTCATCGAGTTCCGTTCGCATCTCCGTCTTTCCGCGTGCCCCTCTCCTCCTAGCGACGTACGTCGATTTACGAGCAAGCCGAGATTACGTTAGATTTCGTCGTCCACGAGGAAACGATCACCGGCCTTCTCGTTCTCGCTGCCTGTCGCCCGTTGTTGAGGACTTTCCCAATTAAACTCCGGCTCGGCACGACGCGTCCATCGATCCAACGATCGTCCGTCGCGGCTGCGACCCTATCTTCGCCTCGATTTGCCTCGGATCGCTGGCTCGGCTCGCGTCCGCCGAAACGTATCGGAGAGAGGCGCGCGGCACTGCTCCGCCAGTCCATAATTAACGGAGGGCCGGATCCGTTTCCTAAAGAAACGAGCGAGAACGAGGACGTCCGGTCAGCGGCGAACACACGGCGTCAGCCATAGACAGGCAATTAAAGCGACGCGCGCTTAGGATCGCGGCTCGCAAAGTTTCGGTAGGCACGGGGCGAACCTTAACGACGCTCGGAATGCAGTTTTACAGAGGGAGGAGAACGGGGAGGATGGGGGATAGGTGGAAGGATGAGTTAAGTGCGGGGCAGAGAAACGGCAGTGGAACGGCGGAGGATGAAGAGGAAGAAGACGAAGAAGAAGAAGAAGAAGAAGAAGAAGAAGAGGAAGAAGGAGGAGGAGAAGAAGGAGAGGAAGACGGAGGAGGAGCGACGGTAACGGCAAAAGAGAACAAGGTGAAGAGCGAAGAAGAAAGAGGAAGAAAAAGAGGAGGAAGAGATTTAAAGGATCGAGGGGGAGGGGGGAGAGAGAAAACGATCGAGAGACAAGGGGCTACGGAGGAAGGCTGCCCGGTAGCAGTTTCCCAAACCATCGCCATTAATAACCAGCAAGATTATACGCTGCTAAAGCCGAGGCAAGAGCCAAAGCTGCAGCTGAAAGATGCTGTTGCGGTCGTCGATGTACCCGGTGAGATTCGCGACCGAGCGGTTGCAACGAGATCGATGCGTCGCGAAACAACGATTAACGAGACAACAGTGGCGAGTGGGTAAAACGTATCGGTCGGATTAGAAAGCGAGAAGCGGGCACACGCGGTTCCAGTCGATTCGACTGGCCGGTTTCCGGGGAGGACGACGGAGGGACAGGGGAGGCAGGACTTATCGACTCGCAGGAGGCACGCTCCTCCGTCTTGCTCGACGCGGTAATGTATTCCGCGGTTCCGTACGAGAGGGTGGTCCTTATCGCGCGGGTGTAACACCGGTAAACATGGAATGCGACCGACCAGAGGCGGTTCGACCGGTGCGCGGAGAGCTCCGTCCTCCGATACGTACGTCGAACCGTGGTGGCGGTATTTGGACAGGCTGTCGAGCGCGCAGACGGTCGTGGAACACCGGGCCAACAAACAGTACAATACAATATTACAATCCAGGCAACGGCAACGTCCCACCGGCGCAGGTACAACGCAGTGACAGCGCAACATATCAACCGCGGTTCTCGTTCCCTCTTCTCTCTCTCTCTCTCTCTCTCTCTCTCCTTCTTCGTTCTCGCTTCGTTCCTCCCTTCCTCTACCATTGCTCGCCAGCCTCGATATTCGTACTCCGTTCGCCTTCCTGCCTTTTCGTTCCTGTTCGATTCTCCGTCTCGTCTCTCTTCCACCAGGTCGGCCAACTATATCTGATTGGCCTGATCATTAATCACCGGTGACCGTGCGGCAGCCCTGTCCCGTCCCGCAACTAAACTCGTGGAATCGAACTCACCGGGGTGTACGTGCTGCCGTTTCTCCCTCCTTCCTTCTTTCTCCTCTCTCTCTCCCTCTCTCTCTCTCTCTCTCACACACCATCTCCGTCTCCCCCGCGCCGTACCTGCCGCATCTCGCTTTCCTTCGCTCTCCTTTTCCGCCTTTTCACTCTTCATCTTTCTTCGCGAAAATTCCTCGCGTCCGATCGGTTCGCGTACAGAAGCGGAGAACTCTCGACCGAACCTTTCGTTCAACGATCGAACCTCCATCCGATCGATCCAGCGGGGTAGCGCTCGATAAAGCACCGAGTTACGAGATTGCGCGCGACTGGCTAACTCGATTATCCCGTCGGATAATTAATTTTAGACGATAGACGAGACGAGACCGCGACGATCGGCTCGCGAATCTTTGTCGACGCTGACAGCGTCACACGCTACCCCTCTCTCCTCGGATCGTTTCGTCGCGACGCTCTTCTACGACGTCGATCGCAACTACGCAGTGTACGGATCAAGCTTCGAGTCAACGGCCAAAGAAATCTCTTCCTACAGGGAGAGAAAAGTACGCCGGTATCAACTTCACGAGATATCGCCGACGAAACGTGGCAGAGAACGTAGAGAAAGGAATTCGTTCTGAAATTCTGCACGACGGGTCGGTCGAATCAGGCGAAACCGACGTTGTAGCGGGCTCCCTCCTTTTCTTCCTCTTCCTCTTTTTTTTTTCTTTTTTTTCGTCCGCCGACGACGAACGGTCAATCAATGCGATTCAGTTTGTCCGGTTAGGGAAGTCGACCCGACCCGTACGATACTCGGGGCGGATAGCTAGGTCGAGGTCTTGGGATAAGGAGTTGGAAAAAGGCGCGCGCGGCTAGCCTGTTACGACAAATTGGGGCCTGCCATCGTGACAAACTCGAGGCAGTCGAACCCCCGGCTATCCTCGAGCGACCTTAGTTCGCGGGTTCATCGGCGATCCCGAGCCGATCTATCGGCTCTCCCGTGACCCCTGGAATCTCTCGGGGACGCCTCTAATAGCCGGATTATCTGTCCGCTTGTGTCTCTTCCGTCACCCTCCCATGTTTCACCCGCCAATAAGGATAACGAGTCGGTGCGCGCGTCCGTCTTTCCACGTCTTTATCGTTGCCGGGGACAGGTGGACGCCGTCCGTTACGGCCGATTCATCTCGACCAACTACTCGACCTGTCTTTGCGACCGTATCGCGCTGATCGATCGGCTTTCCGTTCCTTGGCGATATAAAGTCGTAAAGACGCGTCGTCGTCCTTCGATTCCAGATAATTCTCGCTCCCTTGATCGCTCGTTGTTCCGATTCGCTCGTTAGAGCTCGCGATACTCGCTCGGCGGCTTAACGCGATACCGCGCGCGTGATCGCCACGTCGAAAGAATTCGATCCGATATCGTTCGAGAGAAGCGTATTTTCACGCCGGCGATAAGGGCAAAAACGTCGGTCGTCTCGCGAGACACGGCCGTTAGAGGATCCTCCGTACGTACAAATAACTTACATGACGCGAGCTATTCGAGACGAGCGGAAAGGGAGGCGAGCAGTGGAACGAGAGCGAGGCGAGAAGAAGAGCCGCAAGAAGAAGGAGAAGGAAACGACGGCCGGTACGTCGGTTTATCTTCTGGCATACGTCGACTATTAATCAACGGACCCTCCTAATCGCTCGTCGAGCCAATCGATAAATCAATAACTTTCAAGAAGCGAGAGATACCAGCCGGATAATCCGAAGTCGCGCGTCGCGTTTTCTCTCCGGCCGAGAAGATCGTCCCGTCGAGCGAACGCGCGACGTCGACGAGGCAAACTGGCCGAAATTCGAGTCGCGTTACGCGCGTACTTGTCGCGGTTTCTGCCGACAGGGATCGAACGATAGGCGACGACGACTGGAACGCGAATTTCACGGAGCAGATCGCTTCCGGACTCGCTAGACGCGCCACGTCGGTTCTCGCCGCTTACAAGGTGGTCTACGGCAGCCGTGTATCGTTCCGTAATATCATTCCAGTCAAGTTTTAACGCGTTATTAAAGCGTGGAAGGAGTTGCCATCGAGAGCCGTCTCGAGTGGCTCATTTGCTGTCGCTTGCTGCCTACGGCGAGGCCACCGGTACCTCGAAATCCATTAACGTTCACAGTGCACTCGGACCGACCAATAAATTTTATTAATACATTCGTGGCAGGGCAATAACGACAGCCGGCATTGTGCGCGAGAGCGGACTCGGTCGGCGCGACTTTTCGCTCGCTCGCTCGCTCGCTCGCTCGCGTCCATCGAGTGTTGCTCGCCGTAAACTCCGCAGGTAGCGATAATGGCAGCGTTTTGCGGCGACCAGAAAACCACTCCGCCTTCCGGGATCCTGGTGCCGAGCAGGAACGTGGAACACGACTAATGCATTTGCAGTCTTAAAGCGACAGTACCGTGATTGCCAAACACATATTGGTACTTCGCTTCTCGCCACAAGGAAATCTGCTTCCTCTTCGACCACCGTCGATCCACCGGGCCACGCGAATTAAACTTCTTCTCGCGCGTTATCCGCGCAATGAACGATACTATAACGAACCGTACGAGCTACCGTGCCTGCCCCAACCTCTCTCTCTCTCTCTCTCTCTCTCTCTCTTCGCCTCCTTCTCTTTCGTCGAACGATCGTAATCGAATACAGCGATTCAGAAAATCTATGTGATTTAGATTTATCTGTTGGATTTATCTATTCGCGAGGCGTATCGTCCGGCGAAATTAGAGCGCCGCGAAGATACCAGAAGGCGAAGCAATTGTAACCGTTAGCGGATAACGAGGAGGCATCTCGCTAATCTCGATCCAACGAGGTACCGTTTAAATATCAAATTCGGTCCGATGTTCGGCTAGCCGCGTAGCCGACGATGTCGAGAGGCAACGGTGATCGGTTTCCAATCTGGCGGACACCTTATTACAGGCTGGGCTGGCGAGTTTGTACGACGTACGGATGCACGTGTCTACGCGGACGAAACGAAGAACCATACCGGGTACATCTCCACCGAGCAACGGCAGCCGGTGAGTATCCGGTGGTCGAGTTGCAAGAAGAAGAAGAGACAGGATGATACGAGACGAGACGAGACGAGACGAGACGAAACCAGACGAGATCGGAGGAGATCGGACGAGCGAAGATCCTGTTGGACCGAGAGAGAAAGCAACGAGTCTACTCGAGGCTGAGCCTCGTGCGTATGATATTAAACACTATAATTATTATTTAAATTCCAGTAGGATAGCTCCCGGTGTTGCGGCTCTCCTCTTCACCTTCGCTGCGTCTCTTTCTCTTTCCTCGTCTCTCGTTTCTCCTTTCCTTATTATTCTCTTCCCTCTTCTACCGTTGCCGTTCCTGCGATCACCGCAGCCACCGCCACCGCCACCGCCACCACCACCGCCGCCGCCGCCGCTGCCACTGCCACTGCCACTGCCACCGCCACTGTCCGCCACCATCGCCACCGCCACCGCCACCGCCACCGACTCCTTTTCACTCTCGCTCTCGATTCATCCTGCTCGTATGGCCGCACAGCCACGCGCTTTTTGCTCTCGTATAGATACCGGTCGCTCCTGCGTCCCGATCCTTTTGCTTTTTGAACTCGCTTTGCTCTTGCTCCGCCCGCGCGTAGGCGCGACTCTCGGCGTCCCACCGTTCCGTAGGCAAGAGAAACCGCGAGCCCGAGAGACAAAGAGAGAGAACGGTCACAACCGTAGCCCCGGACTTATAGCTATGGCCACCATCGGATGGTTTATTGCCAGGACCTGACCCCATGTAATCACTATAAACTATACCTTCTTCTTGCGCGACTCTCTCTCTCTCTCCCTTTCTCTCTCTCTCTCCCTACCTGTACCTCCAGCTACCTACGTGCCCGTATTAGCTGCCATTACGCGTCGATGCTTTCCTCTTCCTGTTTCGAAATCTTTACCCGACGATTCCGAATCCGGCTTCGCCACAGGGATGTGGTCGTTCCCCCGTGCCTCCAGCTCCGTTCGCCTGTATACGTAATCGCGAATCTCGATGCTCGGTATCGTAGAGAAGTCGTGTCCGATGCACGACGCTGGAAAACCGATGCTTCTTTTAATTCGCGCCGCTGGACGATCCGTTTCGCCGAGCGGGCGAATACCGTATCTCTCGAGAAACGCGAAGCGAGGCGTGCTCGAGGTAGTAGCCCCTCCAACACGCGAACATCGGTGAATATGAACGGGGCCGGAGCTGCCTTCAACCCGGTGGCTTCGAGTCCGATGCAAATAATCCTCTTGCTCTCATGACCGGAGAAAAACAATGCGCCGGATTCAATACCGGTAGCGAGACCGGACCGAGATCGTGCGTTGTGGGTGGGCACCTCTCAACGGAGAGAAGAACGATAGCCGCGGCAACGGCAGCAAAAGTAGCAGGAGCAGCATCGGTTGCTTTCACGGTCCTATGGCTGCCGGGCTCCGTTCGACTTTATGGGAATGCAATACGGCGAATAAAGATACGCGCACACCGCAACCGGCCGCGCGTTATTTCGATCGGTCGCCGAGCTCGGTTCGATTTTCTCTTTCGAGTCCGTGCACGCGAGTACGCGTCGATCGACGAAACGGCGGACGAAATCTTTCGGCGCGAAGAAAACGTCGTCGGCGATCGATCGCGCGAACGCAAACGCTGCTGTGAACGAAGCTTTACGCGGTAGAGCGGTAGCCGCTAGATGCTCGAAAATACTTCTCCGGAGAAGACCTCCGCACGGGCTTGTTATTATTTGTACTATTGTTGACTCGTGACTTGCAACTCGGTTCTTGTTGCCCACGAGCCACCCCGCTCGAGCCCTCGACCCGCCCACAACAAAATAAACAGCCGAGCATCGGCAACCATCTCTCGACGATGACGTTGATCGTGGCGACGGCGGCGGCGGCGGCGGCGGCGGCGGCGGCGGCGGCGGCGGCGGCGGCGGCGGCGGCGGCGGCAGCGGCGGTGGACGGTATCGCGATTCTCGCATCGCAGAAGTCTCTCGCGGAGCGAATCGACAACGCGGGCCGATAAAGTCTGCGAAGCGGCTCGCGAGAAACCTAATCGCGGCACGTGAACCTCGGACGTTCTCTCGTCCGCCGGTTGACCGCGTCGATCCACCGTGGCTCGATCGGCGACGCTTAGGCCTCGCTCGATGCCTAATGGTGGGATCGGTAAGGAGCGATTAAATCGCAGATTTCTTATCTCGCCTTACGGTTTCTACCTCGCTCCCTGGGCGGGAAGGGCCCCGAGGCTAACACCAAGACGCCCAGCCTGCCCTCGCGCCCTGCGAGTCCTGCCGTCGTGTATATACCACGGTGCAGAGGCGCGTCATTATACTCACGTCACTCAAAAGCCTCCCCTCCTCTTCTGCCCTGCCGTGGTCCGAAGTTATGAGAAACACGAGCCGCAAGGTAACCGCCACCACCGCCACCTCGTGCATCCGCCCCTGCCTCTCCCACGTCCTCTCCGCCGACTCTTCCACTCTTTTTCCGCGTCTTGTCTCGTCCCAGCGAGCCCGGCTCGTCGCCAGCCCGGTCCCTTCGAACGATCATTTATAACCGGCCACGATAATTCGTGCAACGTGTCTCTGAACAAAAACCGCGATCGATAAAAGTGCCAGATAAGCGCGGCCGTGCTCTCGATGTCCCGCGACGTAGGTACCAACGCACAATAACCCACGTAGACGTTTGTTCTGGGATCGCGCGGGACGATCGGCACCGTCGCATCCACCGTCCGGGATTTATCTCGTCTTCTTTTTCATATCGATCTCGATACCCGGTTCTCTGCCGGGCTGGGGGAGAGAACGGAGGGGACGAAGCCACGTCGATCTTCGATCTGGTTATCGCTTATCGTCGCAACGTTTTCCAGCGATGGACGGACGCGTTGTCGAACGCGGGACGCGCAACGGCCGAGGAAGATGCGCGACGCTGCTAATAATAAGGCGCAAAAGGAAAGTCTCGGCTGGTGCGACGCGTAGGCGAATCGAGAGTGGAGGGCCCGCGGAGCCTCGCCCTTTCCACGGTCTCGTCTAACGCCATTCTTCCTGCTCGAACTTGCCTCGGTCGTCTGGCCGCGTGTACCCACTACTACTAACCCATAATTAGAGGCTTTGGCAAATTATATGCGCGAACGTGTGTCCCCTCGGTAAAATATCGGCTTAATAATAACAGTTGGAGAGCACGGCAATTATCAGGACCCCCGAGGAGCGAAAAGACGTTCTCCGATGTCGTTTTGTCTCCACCTCTTCCTCCTCCGCGTGGAATTCTTTTTTATATCGCGCGCCGGATGCTGCGCACCGATTACCGCGACGTGGGTGTCTGCCGACGACGTCTCTAGCTTCGAGCCGTCGTTGTCGTCGTCGTCGTCGTCGTCGTCGTCGTCGTGGTCGTGGTCGTGGTCGTCGGTGTCGGCGAACGAAAATCGCGGCCTGTTGGCCGGGTCGACACGGTTGCATCGATGGCTGCGCGCTACTACTTGGAGAGTTTGATCCGTAGCGCGAGGTAATGGCAAAGTATCGCCGATAATTGCACGGTGGAAACGCTAGCCACCGTATACGGGCCAGCGAAAAAAATAATTATTAGATTTACGAGCGTTTCGGTTTATGGGCGCGCAGCTAATAAAACGCTCGATCGGAGACATTGGGCAAACGGTGGACGGCGAAGAGGAGAAGCGAAACGAGAGATTACCGTCTGCGGCTGCGATGAACCGACGCGGCCTGCCTATTTTCAAATAGACGCGAAGAGGCAGAGACCGGAGCGCTCGACTCGTCGATGGTTTTGCGACGGGCACGTCGAGCGAACTCGTCCGGATCTGCTTCTGGTATCGGTGGCTAAGTGAGAAGGCTTCTCTGCCGGTTAGGAAAGGCTCTCTTAACAGCGTGTCTGCTGTTTTGCCAGTTATAATTATACAAGCTGGTTTTTCGTAGGACGATCGTGTGGATACTCTGCGTACGATGCGCGCCGCGGGTTCTTAAGGGCGGCCATAATGCGTAACCGGGTACAGTGGCTTTTTATCGGCTAATTGGTAATTAAGCCGGGTTAAACAGCGGCCAGCCAACGCTTTCTTGCTCGCCTCCAGTCGTTCGGTGACTCGCTAATTTAATTTGCGGTTTCGTCGCGTTCGTCCGTTCCTACCTGCAAACCCCGAGCAGAGATTATCGTCTCTGTTACGCTGTGGCCCGAGTCGCCGCCGATGCTGCGCCTCGTGTCCGATGCTTCGAATCGGCGCGACCGACGCGTACGAAGCTTTTCCGAGTCGTTTCCGCGTCGACGCTGTCAGCGTGATTCGGCTGGTCGAAAGTGGGTGTCGATGTTTCGACTCTGCCGACACGTAGCGGGGAGGCGGCGGCACGAGGCGGCTCGAGGGCATGAAAAGTGGGCCCGGTACCGATTCGTCGACGAGATTAGACAATTTGTAAACATGCAATTGTGGGTGTACCGGTACAATACCATCGTTGACCCGACTCTGAACTCCGTGGCCTCGTCTCTCCCTGCCCCGCGGAAGCACGGCACGGGCAACGGAGGAACTCGCCGCCTCGTAATTCGAATACGTTCACCCCGAGAACACGTCCATTCACTCTTTCCATTCATGTTGGCCTTTCCCTCGTACGCATCGGTCTCGACACGATGACACCGTGCAATCGAGATTGCGATTGCTGGCGAAGAAGATGGCGGCGAGAAAGGGGAACGACTACGACGATCGTCGCCGCGCTGCGAACCACGCGTGTTCCAGCGTCGTTTCGTGGCAGATCGAAGCCGGAACGAACGATCGATGGAGAAGCGTGGGTGGCATCGTTAGCAAACGGCGATCCTTGAAATTACGGCGTACAACGTTGCTGTGAAAAAAAAGCCAAGTCGTTGGAAAAGCAACGTCGACCTCGATACGCTCGAAGGACGAGACGAGAGAACTCGCAGGGCGATGACTTTGGGCTTGCCTAACCTCGCGTGGACGCGTCGACTGTTCGCGCGCCCACGCGCAGAAAAAGCTGCGAGGCCCTCTTTGTTCCCCCCCGCGCCTCCCCTGGCTTTGTCGTTAAACAATGAAACGAGCAGGGAAAGGGGTCAGGGAGGAACTCTAATAACGTCGACGCGCATCGATACAAGCAGGTAGAGCGAATACCCGTTGCAGAATCGGCCGACAGATTGCCACGCGTTACCAACCGAGAACCGTCCGATCCGGCAGGATCGAACGCGCTAACGGGGGAATCGCCAACGCGTTCTCGGCTGGTGTAAGAACGAGCGGAAAAATCCGCTGTATCAAACGATGCCAGACACGTACGGATGTGTTGCCATTATCGACGGCTAGAGGCGGTAGCCGAGCGACTCGAACGAAAACGCGCGTGGTAATCGTAGGCGAGAATGGAGCGAGGGTAACGGTGTCGGCGGACGAGCGACAACCGAGTCGTTGTTCGAACAAAAGAGCCACGAGGAAACGAAGAAGAAGGGACAACTCGTTGTTCGCTGGAGTCAAGATCGGACTCGTGACCCGGCCCTTTTCCTTCCTTGGCACATTGATTCCGGTAGAGTGACGGATGGTTCGGGGTCGGAGGAGGTCGAAGTGGCGCCTCGCGCTCCCCCCGTGGCTCTGGCTGTTTAGTTTACGTTCATCCCGTCTCGTATACTTTGCTTCTTCGCCCGAGTCGAGTCGAGTCGAGTCGAGTCGAGCGGAGGCCAGTCTTTGCTTTGCGCTGCGTTTCGAAGGGAAACGCAAATAATCTCGAGACCCTGACTTGCTCTCGCCTTCGGTCTCGAGTGCTATCCTAGTAACCGTCGCTCGTAATACGGTGTAAACGATCGGTCGAGTCAGCCTGCTCGTTATTATTTTAATCGTCGGACTGGCCGGATCGGAACCGAGCGGTGGCATCGTTTACGTTCGTCGGGCGCTTCCGCCCGTTAAACTTAATCGACTAATTCGTCGTCGGAGAATCGAGCCCTTCGAACGATCGGGGAACACCAACGACCGAGAACGCTCTTCTCCTCGCCGAAATTCCGCAACGTCTTTATAATTCCCCATAGCGACGTTTCAACGTGGAAGCGGCAGGATGATGCCGGATACGGAAGGAGGACACGAAGAGAGGAGGCTAGGAGACGACGCCTCGGAAAGTAGGGCGGCATGCACGAGTGCCGCTCCCGATGGAAAAATTAATAGAATCATTTTACCAAACTGCTCGTTCGTTTCTTCCGTCTCTCTTTCTCTCTTTCTCTCTCTCTCTCTCTCTCTCTCTCTCTCTCTCTCTCTTTACCTCCCTTTTTTTTTCTCTTCTCGGGGACCCCGCTGCCATGGTATTATGACTCTAAAGTCGGGGTCACGAGGAAAGTCGCGAGGGCGAAGGGAGCAGGGTCGCTGGAGCGAAATGGAAAATATAGCTCCCTAACCTCTTATCCTCGAAGAACAACTACCACTGCCTTTCGGGATAAGACAGAGTTTTATGCGCTTAAGCAGTCCGGCTAAAATTTGTCACAAGCTGGTCTATCCGGCCCGACCGTGCCATCGCCCCCCCCCCGTGTCTTCCTCCGAGTTCTGATAAGAACAAGCGCGACGCCGAGTCGATGCCACCGACGTCGCTGCCGTAACTTCCGGAGCTCGTTACTTTGTTCCGTGTTCCCTCCGACCGACTCGAACGGCAGGTAATTTTCCAACGAAAACTCGCAGCTCCCGCTCGCTACGATCGATTCCCGACCGTCACGGAATGCTCGGACGAGAACGATCGAACGCGATCGAACGTTTCGCGACGATTCGACTGTACGACGCGCGAAGCTCGCTAGACGTTTGTCACGCGTGTCAATCCAGGTACGTTCCACGACCACGTTCCACCAACGTTCTGCAAACTTTTCAAGCGCCTTTTATTCTCGTGTCTCGATACCCCGCGGTGTAGATTTCGACACCGCGAAACTCGAGATTCGTTTCCCGATTTTCGCGCGTCCCGTCGAAGCGGACAAATGGCCGCGATGCGCGCGTTCTTGACAGCTCGTGGTCAAAAAGCCACATTGACGGCGACACGGAGATTCATGGCCGTCGAACGAACCGACGCGATAGCTCGTAGGCAGGCCATAAAATTGCGCTAAAACGAGAAATGATGCGCCGTGGTTTGCAACTTCTATTTCGAGGCGCGACCCCGGAAACGAATCGAGTTGCGAAACCCGACGTTTCGCTTCCCCTCGCCACTGCCCTCCCCCCTCTCCTCCCCTCAACTTCCTCTCTCTTTCTTTCCACCGTTATTACGCGTCGTGCATTGTGCGCTTCGCGGCGTTAATGCACCGACACCGATGCGCTCTACCATACAAAAAACATTTGCATCACGTACGCGACGGCTGAACGACCGCGCGGTCGCCGCTAACCGACTTTCCGTTCGTCGGGGCTCGCCGTTTTGCTCGCTCGCGACGATCAACGAGCCAACTTCTCCGGCTTGTTCGACTTCGCTCGTCCCGTCGTAGCCGACTGGAGTTCCGTCGTGATCCTCGGTTCTCGGTTTCCATCGATCCGCACGAAACAAGACGCGGATGTCGGTCGTAACGCGGCACCGGGACCGCTTCCTAGACCTTTACCGGCCCCTTTCCGTCTTTCTTTTCTCCTCCTTCGACGATAAAGCGTCAGAGCGACGGAACGAAGGAACGACAGTTCTACATATTGGCTGGTATCTCCGGCCATTTATCTCCGAATTCATTACAGCCTAGCTGATGCAGCGGCTCCCTGCACCTTTCACGCATATACCCCAGCGGAAAAGGAGAGACGCTCGAAACGAATCCCTTGCTTCGTTCGATCTTCATTCCCCCGTCCCCTGTACCGCGCTTTCTTTTCTCCAGGAATTCACTTTGAGCGCCCGGTCTGACAGTCGGTTGAGACAAATGTCTTTTGAACTCGTTTCTTTTCTTCGGGGAATCGGCCGGAAAATTAACCGACGCGAACAATTCCTGCTCGGCCGTTCTATTTCCAGCTGCTTAATTCCCGTTTTGTAACTCGCCGCGTTCCACAACCAGACAACGAGCCAACGAGCCAACGAGCAGAAAATATTTCGATAGATGATTTAGTGGAGTGGCGCGTTAGCGATCGTCGCGAACCGTTAACGCGCTCGTTCGAGATACTTGGCTAGAGAAGATTTCGCTTTGCTCGAAAGCTCGAAGAAAGACGGACGGACGTTTCGTTTAAATGCTCGCACGTCGTCGGTGATTTATCATCGCGGTCGTGCTAGTTGCGCTACGGCCAAGTCCCCCTACGCGCTCCCTTTTGCTGCCTTTCGCGCGTTCTTTCGTTACCCTCGGCCCCTTCCTTTTCCCTCCCGGGAGAACCTTTCTTCTGGCTGGAGTTGAAATTGCCCTGACCTTGAACTCTGTTCACGAGTTTTTGCAGCTTCCGGGGCTGGGTGGAATCGTTAGCAGCACGATGCGTGTCGCGTGGACGATCCGCGAAACGCGTACGTGCAACGTATCGATTCTAAACGGGCAGCCGCGTGACGCGAGAACGTCGCGAAATCGTATCGGTCGTTTGCGAGAAGTCGGAATTTAAACGAGCAAACTGCGCGACACGCAAAAACCGACCAGCAGAAAAATACGTAAACGAAGCGTGGAGAGGATATTCGCGCGGCCAAGACGCGGATACGACGATCGGCGACTCGGTTCCCATCGAAACCGTGTACGGGCTACGAAACAAGAAAAAGACATTAAAAAAGTTGCGAAGAAAAACGATCGCAAGTTTGTTCGCGGCGCGGGCGGCAGTTACCGCGTGAGCTGGATGTCGAATCCCTGTCCGTTCCATTGTTTTCCACGACTTTTTTCCGCCTGGCCGTCGTTGCAGACTGACCTCTTCCCCGTTTTTCTCCTCTTACCCGTTGCCGTTCGTTGACCACGACTCCGCTTCGGATATACGGCACACACGGGGGTCGTTATGTTTTATGGCTAATTGTTTTATTATCTTTGACATATTTCCAGTTTACGGCTGCGGCTGGGCATTTTGCTTCACGACTGTCTATTGTGTGTGATGAACGCCACTTTATGTGCCGCCCTACGTGCCTCGCGATCTACGCTTCTCCGCCGGTCGTTGGTTCGCGAGCCGTTCTACGACTCGCTTATTTTTATTTTCGTCGATTCGCTGGCACACCGATACGACGGTGAAGCCGAGAGAGTGGCGGCGCTTCGTTACGAACAGCTCGACGATCCGTCGGCGAATTGGAAAGGCGGCTGTGCGATACGAACGAATTTCTTGAATCAACGATTTCGGATGTCGAGTGGTTCGAACGACGGACGCTCCGCTGTCATTTGCCATTCCTTCGACAGCGTGTCACGTTCGAACGCCGGAAGGACATCTATCACACCCTTGACACTCGTAATTGACCGTTGCACCGGCGGCGAGTAGCCCGACCGGCGAACAAATGGAAGGACCTGAGAGCGTGCGTGCACGAGACAAAGAAAGAAAGGGGGATGACCGCGGAACCGGAGAATACGGACGGCTTGGAAATTCTTTTTGCCCTAGGTATGCCAATATATCGGCTTCCATCGACACCCTCCGGCTACCTCCGAACTACGTGACTGCTCGTAAGAATGTACCGTAGTCCCATCCCCTTTTCCCGGCTTAAAATAAATAATGTCCACGCTCCGTCAAAATCGACTCGATGCTCGAATTCCTTGCGAGATCAGCCACCCTTCTTTCGTGTTATTTGATTCAACGTTTATTTCGTTCCACGTGTTCCCGGAAGCGTTCCGCTCGAGATTGCTCAATTCGTTTAACCTTACGTTCCGAGAGACCAGACGGTCGTCCTAAACGTTCGAAAGGCTCTCTCCACGAGCCTGTCATCGAGGATAACCGACCGATACCCTCGCGACCCACTGGCCGTTGAACGAGCGAAATGTTCGTGCGTACCGTCCAGTTCCGGTCTAGAAAGCAACGCTTTTTAAATAGGGGCGCGTGACGAAATCTATGGGAAGATGGTAGGTTGCAGGTTGTAAGCGGTGTTCTGTTCGTTCTGCGAGCTATAATTTCGCTAAAAGAGATGATTTTCGAGCGGATCCGAAGGGTGCTGGAAAGAGGACGAGATGGTCCGCGAGCCGCGTTCACTCTTGCCTCGTATAAATCAATGTCTCTGCACGGCGCACCGCGCATATAGCACCGTAATGTCGTCCAAAGGCCTCGATATATTCGCTGGAGGGTCGCGCGCGCCCACGGACTCGCAGGTCATTCCGACATACATCACGCCACTGTCAACTCGAGTCTCCTTCTGCCAGGCACCTAACCCTCGTGGCTTTTGTTCCTTCCACTTCTTACTCCGCTCTCAGGGTATTAGAGCGTATCGGTTAACCGCGTTGCGGACGGATACGCGCCGCGAATGCCTTGCCCGTGCAACGCGAAGAAACGCTGCGCATCGATTTCGCTAGACGTACGATTCGCCGATGCGATACGATACGATAGGATAGGATGGGATAGGATAGGATAGGATAGGATAGGATAGGATAGGATAGGATAAGATAGGATAGGATGGGATAGGATGGGATAGGATGGGATAGGATAGGATAGGATGAGACGGTAGAAGAGAGAATAAAACGAAAAATCTGGGCAGAAAGCCGAAGGGATTCGTGGCGGTCGACGCGCGGCGTGTAGCGATGGATTTCGGGAGGTTTCACGAGGACGAGAGACGAGGGTGGAACAAAGCGAGGGTGTTGAACGCAACCGATGTTCACTTATTGGCGGCGTGTCTGCCGGCATGGTGCAGTTACCCATGGACCGCAGACGCCCGAGTAGATCTCGTTTCCCTCTTGCTCGCGCTCGCGCGTGTGCGTGTGCACGCATGGCTGCGTGGTAGTGCGCGAGGAAGAGTGGGTGGAGGCCGAAGGGTCGGGAAACAGGTGGCGCCAAAACCACAGCCCTGGGCTGTAGCTGTCAAATATTGCGGTTGCTTTAAAAATCGATCGTTCCACCCCCGGTCACCCCGTCTCCTGGCCCGGCAATCTTCCACCGAAACACGCTCCCTATCAACCCTCTGCCGAAAAATCTGCCAGAAGATGCCGCGCGACGAGAAACCGGCAGAAGGAAACTCGAGAAAAGGAGACAACGTCGTCTACCGCCATCGATGTATCTCGAAGCGACGATCGGAAGCCAGTTGTCGTCCGTCCGCTTTTTTCTCTCTCGCCGCTTCGTCTTGCGGCTCGTCTCTCGCGCTCTTTCCACTTCTTGCCGTTGCTTTGGTCGCGAAATATTCCTCTGCGCGCATTATCGGAATAATGATTCCTTCCGTGAAAAAATAGAGTGACCTTGAGCCCTTGGTACCCTTCGGTCACTCATTAGACAATTTAAGACACGTTATATCCCAATTCGCCGGTCCATTATCTGAAACTACATCGGCTTCTCGGAAGAGCGTTCCTCTTCGGGGGCCAGCTATTGAATAAGATAACGACCTGCAACCCCATCCTCGCATAATAAAGATTCGCCCGGAGCATCTCGCGCTGCCTTTTAACTCGTTTTCAGCCGGATGACGAAGTTCATTACGGCGGCCACGAAACGGCGAACACGCCTGCTCCGGCGATCTGCTTCTGCCGTTTTATTATCACTTTGCATGGATATCGTCGTTCCTCGATACGCGTATATACAAATACCGATATATAGAGTCGACGTTGCTGTACGTTGTTCTCGAAGAAACCTACCCTTAGGATGGTCGAAACGCACGCTGCGAGATCGAGAGAGGCAGTGGTCGGCGCGTATCGGCCCGTCGGCGGCAGGATTCGTCCGATCGCAGAGAGATCTCGGAGAGCGAAGAATCTCGCAGGAATTTGAGCAATTTTTATTGAGAGACACTGGTGGCAGCGTGGCCGCGGGCCAGGACGGGCCCCGGTTTTAGTTGGCTCCGGGGGTTGCTGTGGTCAAGGTGGGGCCAGTTCTTCGTCCTTCTCGCTTCGTCTTCCCGGGTCCTCTCCATTTTTTTCTGTCCCCTCTCTCTTTCTACGGCTGCTCGACCGCCAGACACGTAATAACACGTTACACGGCTGCCAGGGACCGCGGGGTCCAAAAACGTCGAAACGAAAACAGCGCGCACACCGAAGTTAAACAGTATCGTGCGAGGGGCCGTGCTGGAAACACAGGGACACCGACACCTAATAACCCCTAATCTACCGAAATCTCATAACCGAGCCTAACTAAATGCTATTTCATAGTTGGTACGCGCGACGCGCCCTCCGAACGATTCGCAAAAGTCAGCCTACTTTTTCCCTCTGCGCCCGGATCCCCGGTAGCCTCTCTCCTACGTCCCACTAACTGATTTCTAATTTTGCAATTATATCGTTACGAAACGCGATAGATTCGTTGCGTGCTGGGACGTGCGATTTTTACGCGAAAACGAACGATCGTTCAATTTGGACCGGGTTTCACTGAACGAGCCACTTTCAAACGGCGAGGCGACGACGTTCCGATATTTTCGTCCGCCATCCGACGAATAGAGCGATGCCACGGTCTATTGTCTTCGAAGGACGCGATGTACTTCGTGTCTCATCTCGAAAAGGTTCGCGGAAGCGCGAGATAAGGAGGCGCGATAATAACGAGCCGTAAGTAGGACAGGTGTCTGCGCGATAAAGCCCACACGACACCTGAAAGTTATGCGCCGGCACGCACGTGGTTCCGCAAAATAAAAAGAGCCCCCGAAGAGGAAAGGCGGGTAGCGGAGGAGAGCAACGGCGGAGAAAAATGCGGTTGCCGAGCGAGCCACGATCCTTTGTCATCGAGAAGACAATCGAGCGCAACATGATAAATGGAAAACATTAAAACGGAGTACCTGGGAGAAGGCTGGCGAGAGTGTCGGCGAGACGAGCGATTTTCAGGCCTCTGCTTCCATCGTGACCCGATCCGAGCGAAATTAAAAAGTTTGTCGCAACAGCTAAACGAGGACGCGAATACGCACGTAGGGAAGAACCAGGGTGCCGCGATACAGCATGCAAAACAATACACGATATGAAAATAAATTATGGTACATTTTTACGAGCCGGTTCGAATTTTTAGCCGCTCCGCATGCCCGCAGTAAACTATTTTTATCTTTACGGCCGGTCGTCCCTATTCTCAAAATGAGAGGGAAAAAGGATATCAGGAAGAATGGAAGTCGCGAACACCCTTCGACATCCTTAATTCCCTCGTTTGGTCGTCGTTCACAAGGGAATTTTAGACCGCATATATTTTTTCATACATCCTTTATGGGGCCAGCGAAGGGAGCAAAATATTTTGCGGCCAATCGTCCGTTTTCTCTCGTATCTTCCAAGTATCGTCGAATCGCTGGGCCGAGCAGCGGTCCACTACTCACTACACAGCGCAAAAAAAAAAAAAAAAATCTCTACTCGCGCGAGTATAGAATCAAGTATTTCGTCGCTGTCGAATACTCGGAAGATTTTCCACGGTCGGTGGATCGCGGGGTCACAGGGGAAAATGGAACGCTGACCGCGAAGGGGCCGCTCATATGAATTCTTACTCGACCGATGACATAAAATATTACAAAGCACGGGGCACGATCTTATATCGTAGAAAATTGTGCGTAGCTCGATACGTAATATCTTTGCTTCGCTCCGCCGGTCGACCTGTTTAGCGCTGAAAAGCGGCAGAATATAGGTGATCGCCAGGCTACGAAAGGTTTTTAATCCCAACGCGGTAGAATCCGAAGCAGAGCGACGTACAACGCGCGCCTCTTTTAATCGCGCCCATAGAGAAGTTGGTGGTTCCTTTTTAACGACTCGTCGCGTCGTCGTTGCCGTCGTCGTTGCCGTAGTCGTAACGAAGCGCACGGTAGCCCCATGGCCCTGTACGCTCTACGCTCTCTACGAACACGAACCATCCTTCTGTGCCGATGTGGCAGCCTAAGCGGCCGTCCGCATTGTGCAAACACGTACCGGCAATTATTATTATTTATTACACGTTTCAGCCCGTAACCACCGACTTTTCTCCTCCTTTTCTCTCGCATCCCTGACGGCTGGCATTCCCTACGGGCGGATACCAACTGTCGCAGTACCTGTCACCGAACTTTTGCCTGTTACGACCGATAAAATCGACCCGGCGATAAATCACGACGCGCTACAAACTGTACCAACGACTACACGCCGAGCGTTTAAACGTTCTTCCGGTAAGCGTCGGTCGAATAAGGCGGTCGACGTTCACGGGCTCGATACAGCGAACGATACACGGATCCTTTATCGTAATTGTCCCCGTTAATCGTTGCCTCGTTCAATTAATTCTCCGCTAAAGATCCGCGATATGCAAGGCAAAACATTGGAAACGGCATTAACGGAAGCAGTGAGTCGGTAAGTAAGCGCGTGAGAATTAATAATCTCTTGGTGCATAACGTGACACCGTGTCAGTCACGTAATCGTTCAAGCTCTTGTTCGTGTGTTCTCGTTAATCGTTCGACCGACTGCATTCCCCGGAATGCTCTCTTCTACATGCACTGTCGTGTATACTATCGTTTTTACCTGTAATATCACGCCGTTGTTATGCACATTGCGTTATGCAATATCAAAGTGCCGCAAAGAGGGAAAAAGTCCCGCTAAAGGAAGAAGTCGCTGCTTCGGAATCCTGTTTCGATAAAGGGCGAAACAAAGAAAAAAGAAAGCGAAGAAAAGAGATGGAGAAGGATGGGAAAGCGTTTCGTAGTCCCCGTCGTATTACCGTGCTACTTCGTCCCTTGCTTTCCTCGTTTTCCCGCTAAGTATCTTTCTTCGCGCCTGCTGTCCCGACTTTGTGCTCCACCTTGTATCACGTAATACGAGGTAGGCGTGATTCTATCGTCGGTGATTGCCGGTCGCGAGATAAATTCGTCGCCGCGAAGCTCGGAGCGTTCGAGCAATCGGAAAACGGGATTCGTCGTCGAAGTATCCCTGAAGGCTGGAATTCGAACGGAATCGTCGGCTCTTCGATCTTAAGCAGGCATTAAGGAAGATTCTCGTCTTCTCCGAACGTTTTGCAGTCGAAGGGCCGCGGTTCGTGTTCAGAAACAAAGGACTGGAATTTCCCCGAGAAAGAAAACTTTCACGGAACGAAGGAAGCAAATCGCAGACAGAATAGGGAAGAAAGACGGACGAAAACCGGGAACAAATGGTCGGACAGTCACGTCCTGGGTTAATGCTGCATGGAGGAAAGTCACTGGGTTTATTAAACCGCCGGGTAGAAGGAAGAATGAAAAGGAACTGGCGGTTAAGTTTGAAACCGTGTGTCGAATTAATATATCCAGCGCGGAACAAGTCCAGATAACTTTTCGCTATAATTGCCGCTCGATGTTCCGCCACGCGTTCGACACTACGCGCAAAAGTATTTGCCGAAAAAAGCGATCGTTGTTCGAGATACTTGCGCGGCGTTTAACGAAACGTTTCCACGGTTTAGTCGTCGTCGTCGTCGTGACAAATTTTTAATCCGAATCGCGAGCAACGTGGTTCGAACGTCGCGTACCTCGTATCTCCCGATGCAACGCGGTACGTCTTGTTTTCTTTGTTTGTTTGCTTTCGCGCGAAATCGTTGGTCGGATGTCGTTTCTTTTCCGATACTTATTTTATGCAAAATTCCACTTGGTCGGTGATTAACATAAGGAACAATCACTGGGAAATATTCGGACGGCTATTTCCTGCCGTGTGACCCCATCGACGGAAGTCGATTCACGGAAAAGGCGATGACGGAAATATTACACGCGATCGAACAATGCGAAACGTTTTCGCGGTGCTTGTGGCGCGGCCAACAGTTCACGGCTATCGGTTGCTGCTGGGTTAGGGGTTACAATTTCCGATGCTGTTTCTTTCGTGCCAAGGTTGCCACCTTCCACGACCCATAGGGTTACTTCGTACTCGACGATCGCGCGACGACACGCGTGACTACGCGCATGCTACTTGTTTATCTTGACGGAGACGTCGTTTCTTTTCTATGACATCGGTCGGCGTGCCACGTTGCCGAGATGGCACGGCCCTGGTTACGATCCCCTTAGCCACGCTGGCTTAATTACAGGAGACGCTCGGAGGGAGACAGGTGGCGAGACCGAAAGAGACGAACGAACGGGAATGATCTCGTTAGCGGGATGACTTAGGTAAGTCTCGTGTACCATGAATTTCTCCTAGGCTTGTCGGTAAGCGAAAACAGAGAAGAGGAGTCGAGTCTCGAATTAGGGCGAGTTCTTCCTGTTGCGGTACTCCGCGAGGATACGGCATGCTAATCCCTCGGTATATTCGCGCCGGCTGAATATCGTAATTGTATTAGCGCGGTACCGGCGCAAAATTTCTCGCGAAATTCCGCGCGAAAGGGTGCTCCTGGCCGCGATCATCCCCAGTTACGCGTCTCCGTTCGCGTTAATTTTATCTCGCCTCGCTGTCCCTAAATGAAAACGTTATTTTTCCCTTCTTCCGTCTCTTTTTTCTTTTTCTCTTCTTTTCTCTTTTTTCTTTTTTTTTTTCCCCCTTTGTAACTACGTTCGCGTTAATTTCGAAAAATAATAAGCGCAACGGTACGCGCGCTTCCTTGGAATAAAGTTTTATTGCGCGTCGCGCTTCGACGTCCATTAAATCCGCTCGATATACGCCCCGAAATAACGCAATACCGGGTTATCGTTTCCGGCGTCGTTTCAATCGAATCTAATTATCCCGATTCCGTAGCTCGGTAACTTTGCGTACAAGGGAACTTCAAGTGGAACGATTGATCGACGCTCGTAGCGAAGACAGAGAACATCCCTCGCCCTCTTTTGTCCTCGTCTTTCTGTTTCTTCGTGCGTTTACTTTCGTCCTTTGCTTTGCTTCCGCGATATCATCCTCGTTTTCGCGCCTTTATTCCGAATTTTCCGACTCTCGCTCTTCGGACCTCGAACGTCTTTTCGTTCGTTCGTTCGTTCGTTTCTCGTCTCGAACGGTACAGAGATTCGCTGGAAGGCGTGCACGTAACGAACCATCGAAAAAGAAAGGAAAACAAGAGGAAAGAAATAGAAGAGAAAAACGCAAAGGTTCTCGGTCGTGTTCCCATTGCCCTGTGTAGTGGATTCCGTGTAGATCGTGGACGCGAGAGCGTGGAAGAGCAGACGAGAGAAAGAGAGAGTATTGATCCCACCCTCTAGGAGCGGCAACCCCTAGCTGGCCTAACTTCACTCCCCCTTCGTTCCACCCGCCGGTTGTTGTGTGCTGCATACCAATTTGCTTGATTTTTTCCCTTCCAGATCTCCCTTCGTCCCTTCCGTCCTACGGGTTCGGCCGACTATCTTTCTTTTTCCATCTCTTTTCACGTTCGTTCGAGACCCGACTTCCTGCTGCCCGGTCGTTCCCTCGTTCGCCTGTCTTTACCTACGATATCGAGACGAGCGATGCTACCGAGACTGGAAGAAAGTAACCGTCACCGTACTGCCTGTCCGCCTGCCTGCCTGCCTGCCTTCCTTCCTTCCTTCCTTTCTTCCTTCCTTCCTTCCTTCCCTCGACAACCTGCGTCATCGATTGCGAGAACGTTTCGCTGCTGACTCGATACCGAGTAACGGATGGTATTTCGTATTCGACGAATTCGAGAAGCCAGAAGTTGGGAGAAGCGAATCGGAACAGAGACGAACCTGGATACAGCGCCGAGGCAAACGAAAGGGAGGAGAAAGTATCGTCGATAATTCGATCGTAACAGGATCCGCGAGTACGACGGAACGACCGGTCGTATCGGACGTTGTTCCAGTGAGATTGGAAACACGAGGAATCACGACGACGCGACGACGAGCGGCGGGGGAGCGGCGAGTGAAAAGACAAGCGACCATAGAATAGGGCAAGACGAGTGGGTAAGAAGCGGGTTTGAACCTCGAGATAAAGCTGGCCTCGCCTGGAATCTTCTATTAGCAATTACAGTTGTAATTGTTTCCTGCAATATGCATGGAAATAGTGGAATTATTTAAAAAGCAGCCCTACCATCGGCCAGGTAGGAAGAAAGGCGGTGGCCACGGGAGAATCGAGACCGCTTTCCGTCGAGTGGTTTTCTTTTCCTTCGCTTTGTCTAGCGATGCTCTCGTAGCCGTTATCGCGCTGCTCTCGTATCTTAACGCGAGTATCGACGATTCGCCGCGTCTTCGACTACCTCGTCGTCGCGGTATGCGGAAAAAAAAAACTCGAGAGAAAATCTTCGAATCGGAATCGCCAGGCGGTTAACGCTTAATGGACTGGAAACAATTTATCCGTTTAGATCGGGCGGCAGGCAATCTCGCTGTCGATTCGCCGCCACGAGGAAAACGAACCTCGCTAGCGTTGGTCGTCGGTCGGGAAAAGGCCGTTTGGCGATGCGTCGGAGCCAAGTGGCCGGCGCGGCGTTAGAAAGTAGTCACGTTCCCGAGTCGGTCTTGGAGTCGTTCGGCGCTGGTGAAAATCCAGGGGGCCGCCCATTGTTCGCAGCGTCAAGGGAGAAGGCTCTTAACGCGAGCGTACGGTACGCTCGGAGATTCCAATAACGGTTGGTCGAGAGCGATTTTTCACAGTCGGTCGACGAAATCGTACACGTAGATAGCGCGGACACCGGCGGAAATCTGCGGATCCAGGTTGCGCCTTTAAACGAGAAATGCGACGTGGATGGTGGAAACGAGCCGCGGATAAAATAGCTCTTTAGCGCTACACGTGCTATAAAGTTGGGAGAACAATTGCTCGGTAAATTCACGAGAAGCTAGCAAAAAACGCGGCAATAAAATCGGCCGGCGGGAACGAGTTGCGGTTGGATTCGATGCGAGAGACCGTGGCGTCGCGGCCGGAACAATGGACGAATCGAGCAAGTTCGCACGAACGCGGCGCAGCGAAGGGACACGGCGAGGATACGGAGTGGCTCTACGGTTTTGCCAAAATCGGTTATCGACGCGGATAAGTGGCTGTACGGTCGCGTTGCGGAGTACGTAAGGTGGAAAGATACGGCGACGACCACGACGACGATGGGTTCACTCGGAGCCGGACGAAGACGAAATAACCGAAGAAAGAAGGGGAGGAGCGAGTTTACCTGCGGAGTGTGTTCGCGTAGCACGGTGGCCGGTGCATTATCATAACCGCATTCCCCTCTGCGGCCCGTAAGGGCCTTCCGATACCGAGACAAGACCAACCCTTTACGCTTACACGGGTTCGAATCCTAACCGCTGCCTAACCGAGCGCGGCTACTCGGCCCTTCTTCTCCTCTGTATCTTCACCGATATTTCTTTATCTCTTACTCGACGCTCGCGAGCTTTTGCTCTCCGCGTTGAAACACCTTTCGAGACGGGAGACACGGTTCGCAGCGATATCGTCGTACCACGCGCGACACGCGCGTTTAGTCGCGAACCTTACGCGCGACGAAAAAGGCGATATCGCGTTACACGGCGACACCGCGACATCGGAGACGCGAGTTAACGCGAACGCGTGGGCGTTCGTTTGCTCGCGCAGAGAACGCCAAGTTTTCGTATACCGAGGCAACAACGATGCTCGCAGGTGACGTTAATTTCCGAGAGGCGTTCCGTTCGATTGCGCAACGCCGCGCCATGGGTGAATTTCCTCTGGCCAGGCGGTGTGTTGGTACTTTGTTGGCCGTCGTGTCCGGTGCATCGGTCGTCCCCTGCCCGAAGCGGGTACATTATGCGAGAGCATTGCGTACTACCAGACGAGACAAGATCTGGTTGAACTTGAAGCACAAACGTGGCACGGAGTCAGGCTGCAAGTGTATACGAGGTTCGAGGAGATCCGGCGATAAGCGTCGCTGGTAAAGGCTGGATCGCGATGTCGAACGTTTTCCGTGCTGAAACTACTCGCCGATACGAAAAGCAGCGTGTGCCTACGCGCTAGATGCATTTCGGATAAGACAGCGTGTAACGGGAGCGTGTTTCATTAATTCGCGCGTACTTACAAATTGACGCGATTCGTAGCCGTCACGAAAGCGGCTGAGAATCGATCGCGCTTTCCCATTCCAATCGAATCGAATCGAATCGAATCGAATCGAATCGAAGGGAAAAGAAGAGAAAAGAAAAGAAGAGAAGGGAAGAGAAGGGAAGAGAAGGGAAGAGAAGAGAAGGGAAGAGAAGAGAAGAGAAGAGAAGAGAAGAGAAGAGAAGAGAAGAGAAGAGAAGAGAAGAGAAGAGAAGAAGAAGAAAGCCGAGTTCGCTCGATCGAAACGCATCGCGTCGTTGGGTGGTGGATAGGGAGGAGGAGGACGGAGGGACTCGTAAGACGTTTCGCAAGGCACGTTATCCGGCTTCTTCTTGTTGAAACAACAGGAGATGGAGCGTGTCTCGTCCTGTCTGGAACGGCGCGACGCTCGCATAATGTAGTACTCGGTTTAGGTATGCGCTGTACAATGCGTTCGACGCCGAGTCGCGGTAGCGAAGAGAGGAACGGAGGAGGAGCTCGTGTAAACGCGACGTGCACATCGTGTCACCATTCCAACCGAGTGAAATCAACGTTTTTCTAAGCGCCCAAAGAAACCGGCACTGGTGCGCTAAGATCGCCGGCACACAGAACCGAGACAACAGGGAAGAACCGACGGAGCCAAACGAGAAGAGCTGCTCCAGCAGTACCAGCGTCTGAAGACGAAGCTGGTGCAAGAGAAGGAGGCGGAGGTGGAACAGAAGGAGGATGAGGTGGATCAAGGAGGTAAGGAAGGCAGGTTGGTAGAAACGGAGAGGAGAAGGAGGAGGAGAGTCTAACAGAGCCGAGCTCGGTTTTAGGTCAGATCGTGCCGCGAAAACCAATCGCGTGCTTTCTGCGGCAGATTCGTCGCCATGGCTACTAGCGCGTCGATGTCGATGTCGATGTCGACGTCGATTACCAACCGATCCGACGATCGATCGACGAATCGAACGATAAGATCGAAACGATCGTGAATCGCCTAGTCGTCGTCGTCGTCGTCGTCGTCGTCGTCGTCTTTCCATTCAGTCGACGATCGCTGCCGTTAAAGGATCTCGACTCGACCGATCGCGTCAATAATAGATAATTTGCTTGCGCCGCGTGCATCGACTAGACCGATACGTGGAAACGAGAGCCGCTGCCTATCGTGAAATTTTCATTCGCGCGGTTCGAAAACCGCGTGCTCGAGCTGCGAAAATCGACGCGTTGCACGATTGATCCGCGCCCTGCCTGTCCTTCGTCGCGAATTCGAAACGGTTCTCGTGGCACCGTGGTTTCGTCGCGTTCGAACGTTCCTTTTTCTTTTGTCTCTGCGAGAGGCGCTGATCCCTCAGGAATTCGCCCGGGGCGTAATAAGGATCGTTTATAATCGTTTTGATCGAGTATAAGCGGCGAGCAGCAACCGAGTCTGCCAACGATATTGCCCACTGTACCCGTTTGCTAGCCAATCGATCGCTTACGCAATCGAGTCGACCGGTATTATGAAGAGCGAAGGACACGAGCGACGGTACGATCGTTCAAAGTCCGTGGTCGATCGCGCGCTCTCGGAAAACTGTCGGCTCTCGCGAATCGTAGCGTGGCGATCGAACGTACGGAAAAGATCGATAGGGAGCCGCAGCCGATCCTCGTTTCGCTTTGAGAAATGCGCGGCATTTCGTTGCGAGCATCATCCGCGATTCGCCTTCGGATCTCGGATGGTTTGGCATTCGACTAAAGTAATTGGCGTGGACTGGACGTGTTACGGTATTGCTCGGAGGAAACGGAGCGCAATATCCGGCTCGTATCTGGCGTAATTTCTAAATCCTCCTTTCGGAGTGTCGGGCGCGCTCGCTCGAAATAACTTCTCTCGAGTAGAACCGCGTTCGTTAACGAGTAAAAAGGAAACGGTCCCCGATCAGAAGGCCAGATAAGGGTAACGCGGACGCGCACCGCGAGACGCGCACCGTCCCGTTGTTCGAGCAAATTCGAGCGAGCGGGCTCGCACCCGTCGCTACTCGCCAGCGAATACCGGTTCTCTCTCTAGCAACGTCTAACGACAATCGCATCGATCAAGGGACATCGCGATAATTCCACCTTGCCTCGGCCCGCGTACCTGCCCGCCCGCCCGTCGTAGATCGCGTCGACGGCCTCGCGTTCGATCGATAGATCACCCTCCAGGCATTTTATTATTGCGCTAGCGGACCTTATCTCCGAGGATGTCGGCTACCTACGTTTACCACGGGAAAAATAATCCGCCTCTGTCCGTGTGTATACGCCGTGCGTCGATTTCTCGTTTCCTCGAAGGTGCAACCGCGGAAAATTCCCAGCCGTCCTTCGTTACCGGCCGCGTCGCGTAAAAAAGAAAAGCCCGCGCGCACGATCTCGCGTGACCGGACTCGAAAATTCGTTCGCCGGCGCAAACCATCGCCACCGTCGTCGTGTACACTCTCTCGCTTTCCGCTGTCCCGCTTCTCGCGACTCCTCTCGCTCGTCCATAAACGCCACACCGTTCGCCGTGCCCCTGTCTTTCCGACTTTCTGACTTTCTCGAATTCTTGCGGGGGAAATTCCAACGTGTCGCGTCCTACCCACCTTCGTCGCATCCGTCCCTGTTTCTCGTCCATCCGATTCCGTCCATTCCTGCGTCGTCCGTCGATCCAACCGATCGAATTCTCCCGATCGATCGTAATTTCCAATCGTCCGCCGGCTATTTACAGCGTCGCCGCGGGTTCGCTACGCGGAGTCGAGACGCGCGTGCAAACGTCGCGCGAGACCCGCTGACCCCGTAAATCGTCTTCCGCGAGAAGACGGAATAATAAAACGTTTCCTGCCGCGAAAACGATTATTTATGGACTAACGCTGCGCGAGAATTTCCAAGGTAACCACGCGATAATCATAACACCTCCCGCTAAGAAAATAACAGAGATAACGTAATTACAGAGGCGGGCTGTGACTGAACTCGTAACACCTGTAATTGCGACAGACGTTTATCCGCGTCGAGTGTCTACGTAGCGTCTAGTTGATGCAACGTTCGATCGTTAACGCATCCGCCGAGATCGAAGAGCCGTCCGTTTTTCGCTCGATACCGTGCGCGACCGATCAGACCGCCCGAGTTAATTAATCGCAGCTGATTCGCCAACGAAAACGCGTACGAACCGTTTCTCCTCGACTCTCCGATTCCGGGGAATATTTCGCGGGATTCGATCGACTCCGTCCATGCCGGATCGTTCGCAAAGCAATCTATATCGTTTCAAGGATTTCCCCTCGACGATACTTTATCGCGATACACCCTGTACCGAAATGAAATTTCAGCTTTGAAAAATTTTCACATTCGAGGAGGCAATCCCATCGCGAAGGAACACGGCAGGAGTCGAGTTACGAGAGAATCCGAGTTACGAGAGAATCCGAGTTACGAGAAGCACGATGGAAACCGTAGGACGAAAAAAAAAAGAAAAAAAAAGAAAAATAGGAAGAGACCAGCGGAAACGATCCGCCATCGACGCGTACCTAGAAAATCGAAACGAAAGTGAAATCGTAATTGCGCGCTTTTCTCCGTCGATATCTCCGATCTGTAAAACCCGACGATTCATCCCGGTTGTGTACCGCTGCGATTCCTACGATCGTCCGTTCGTTCGGGCCCTTACGCAAATCACGTTCGAAAGCAAATATGTCGGAGAGCGCGCGTGGTCATCGATCGAGCAGCGGTTTCGCGCTTCGCGATTTTTACGCCACCACGATGCCCGAAGAAACGTGAATTTCACCGCGACGCCGATTACTCGGTCGCCAGTCGTTCCCAAGACTCGAGGAGATAAAAGCGCGGGGGTAAAAGCCAGAAGCGAAGCGAGCGCGCGATCTCGATATCGGATCGAGCGCGAACGATCCGTTATCCGCCGAATCGAATCTTATCTCTGGCCGCGAGCAGCGAGTTCGGTGGACGCGTGGGTGGGAAGCTACAAACTGGAAACAGGCGGCAGGACACGCGTTTTCGAGGTGTCGGGAGCGCGAGCAGAAGTTGGAGAAGAAATGGATGGGAAGGAGCGGGCGGAAAAGGGGGCTGGCGTGGAAAGGCGAGGTTCGCGTGGAGCGACGCGAAAAGGGAAAAAGAAGAGGAAGACCGTGTGTCTCGTAGCGTGGCCGGCTGACGGGACGTCATAAAGTGCCATTCGTGTCGATAAAAACAAGCAGCACGGAATACGTACACGTTGGGTATAGAATGGAAAAAAGGCGAAGAGGAAGGATCGAAGAGATAGGGAAGCGAGAGCGAGGGACACGAGCGGGCGGAGAACGAAACGACGACCGAGCATCGGGCAGCGATCCAGCTACGAGCCAACCGATCGTTCCGAGGGTCCTGGCTCCCCACTAAATTCGCAATATACGATCCCGGGAAACCAAAACGAACCAGCTTTCATGACGTCGCAGGGAGGTGCCCTCTCGTAACGATACGATCGAACCTCAGACATCGAGGTATCGCTACGTTACTCGTTTTAAAGGCGCGCGAGATGCCGTCGATATTGCCGCGCTTGTCAAAATTCCTTTTTCATCGGTGTCGTTTCATAATTTTTTACGGGACCGAGCCGTTTTTCTCTCTCGGTGGAGCGGCTGTTGGCTCGAGTGCGTGCCGAGATTCGTCGAGACGGGATTCGCCAGGCTAAAAGGACGACGGCTGCACGACTCGCACCGACAGCCGCGCTCCGATTAAAGCGTCGTACGACAGCGCGCCACTCGATTCTTCGATAATTTACTCGAGTGCCGCGAACGATTTCGCGACCGGACGAGTCTCTTTCCTCTCGAAACGCGTCGTACGGCTCGACGATTTGGCAAAAAGCGTAGCCACGTAGCCGGCCGATTTACCCGTCGCGATTCGTCTTTCGAGTATAGGAGTATCGCTAACGGAACACCTACGACAGGTTAGCACTGTGGGACACCCGGTTAGTGTGTTATTCGGCGTTTCGCGCAGCACCTTTCGCCCATTCCGACGTGCCGATCTGTTTGGGGAAGGAAGGCGAACGGTCGTATCGCGAACGGCCGTATGGCATCCGAACCAACCGATTCCCATTCACTCGGCGAATTTATGCGACGACGGGCAAACCGGAAATCATGGATTGGATGTCCTCAGAGACTCGAGACCCTCGATACACACCGCGCGCGCGCGCGCGCGCGCGCCTACTCCATACACCGCAACTCTTTTCAACGTTCTCGCGAAGGTTAACCTATTCGCGCAGCCACGCATCGAGACCTCGAAGGCCGTACCTCGCGTTATTTACAATCCGAGGAACCTCGTCGAAATCGCCGATATACGATGTTACGTGGCTGGTTCTCGGTCGGTCTTACCGATTTTCGCGCGAACGTCCGAAACGTGAAGACACCGACGGAAACGGAGAGAAGGTAAGCGCAGCGGATGACGCGAGAATCACGCGACACACTCGCCTTCGAAACGGAAAGTTTGAGCGGGCCGTGTCAGCGAACAGCTTGGCCGGCAAGTTGGCCGGAGTAATCGTAGAATCCGTCGAACGCAACTTGTCGACGGTAGGACGCGTGACGGCCGACGGACGATCGCGAGATCGTGGCTCGATCGCGAACGCATCTCCGCCTCTTCTAAGACCTGCTCCTCCATCCTCGTTTCCATCTGCCTTTTGATCTCTGCCTTGTAGACGTTTGCCTCGCTTCCTCGCGTACGCTCGTTACGTTATCTCGCGTTTGCAGCGAAGATGCCGGTCTTTCGGCATTCGTTCGTTTCCCGTCCACGATGCGAGGGGCGATCGAAACGAATCGATCGAACGGAGGAAGACGAGCCGTTGCAAAAACCCGGCAATTAATTCTTTCGAACGCCGAAGAAAGCGGCGAACGGGACGACAAGAAGGACGGAGAGAAACGATGGGCGCGAAGTAAGTTCGCAGAAAGGCTCGGAGTAATTGTAGAATCTGGTGGACGCAACTTGTCCTTCGGTGGGACAAGTGACGGGCGTCGTTCGAGGGTTCCGATCGTTGCTCGATCGCGGAGGATGGTAGCAGCAGCCTTTTCTCGTGATCCCCGTCCCGGTAGAGTAGATGGTTCGATCTGGCGTGGACGACGGCGTCCTCTTACTCGTCGTCGTCGTCGTCGTCGTCGTCGTCGTTCTTCTCTTCCTTCTCCTCCTCCTCGCAGTTCTCGTCGGATCTTCGATCTCGAAGCGGATCTTCGACCACGACGGTGGTGTACGTTTCTCTCGCACACCGACCGACAGTCCGCCCTGCCCTCTTCCTCTTCGTCTCTCGTCTCTTCTCTCCGGTCGCTCGGTAGCCCTTGGCCACTGTCAACCGGCGCGAGCGACAATGCCCGATGCGAGATAAAGCGAAACCTCAAGGGACTCGGCAGCAGCCGAGCTGCTGCACTCCGTCCAAAGATACGTACCTCGAGTTACGTACTTTCGTACGTACGCGAGGACTCGAACGACACAGAGCAGATCGAAGATGTAGCGCTCGGGATACGGCGCGTCGTCTTCGCCTCGCTTATACGCTTGTTTCTCCGCGTATAACGCGTCTCGAGATATCGGCGGATAGAGAACGCGGCTGACGGAAAGAGATTGTTCCGGCCGCGTTACCTCGTTCCTCGAGACCGCGGAACGCGTCCCTCGAATCGCGCTCGATATCCACGGCGTCGCTGAAAATTTCCCTCCTTCGCGGTGTTTCTCTCGCCGCCTGTTGAGAAGAGCGAAGCAAAGAGTATCTCCGCGAGGATCGAAGATGTAATTTTTGAAGCGGGATAAATGTCTGCGTTTCGTTGGAGAGAACTGGAATAGTCCCAAAGGAGAGATACGTGTTTCACTCACACACCAACACGTAGGTAGCGAGCTACAAAGAGCGGCAGAGAGCCGTAAGACCAGATCGAAGATCTACTTCTCGGGATACCGGCGTGTCTGCCTACGCCTCGAGAACGCGCTTATTTCTCCGATATAATGTTCCAAGATAGCCTCGACCAAATACGTAAAAGGTACCAGATCGCATGGCACGAGGAAGGTTGTTCAAGGATACGACGACGACGACGACGACGACGACGACGACGACGATGCAACTTCTAACGAGACTCGGGCAAACGTCGTTACCGAGGAAGAAACGCTTCTCCAATATCGTCGTCGTCGTTAGTGGCGACCGTGGCCGACGTTTGACGCGATTAATAACGCGAAGGCTGTGAATCGGCGAAGAGGAGGCGAAAGCAAAGTAGACGATGCTGGGCATGGAAGAGAGACACGAGCGAACAACAACAACAACAACAACAACAACGGGTTCGTTGAGTAGAAAGGCGATCGCGCGCACTTTCCCTATGCCGTGGCTGCCGAAAATCCGCTAGAAAGAGAAGAGAGCCGGAAAGTGGCGAGGTGGGCCTGACAAGGCCTCTTCGATGTCACCAAACTCGTTCCTCCGTCCACGCGGCAGGAGCCCAGCCCACTTTACGACTCGACTCGTCGTGCCGACCACCGAGCTATCCTAATACGAACCAACGATCCGAGATTTCTAGGACGGTTTAAGAGAGGCGTTCTTATATAATAGCCGAGCGTAGAATTCGAATTTTATTTCCGATTACGCAACGACGCGGTCGGCGCGCGTTCGACGGATCGCCGGGCCCTCGGTAAATTTCACCGAAAGCAGCCGTCCGTCGCGCGGCGTTCTCTGTCCACGTCGATAGCGATATCTGTTATATTCGACAGCATAGTCGAAACCAACCTGACGGAACCGAGAAACGCTTTGCATAACAACGAGACACGCCGGACCGCGGCGGCCCTGTGCCGTGTGCGTTGCACGACGATAGAAAAATAGCCAACTTATCACCTATATTTCATCGCACGCTCTTTTTATTTAACCTCTAATCGTCGAACGCTGGAAATAAATTACGCCGGTCGGCGAAAGCTCGTGGAATTTTTAACGCCGAGAAAATCGAGGCGATAAACGTAACGCGTAACGAGAAAATCGTTTTCCGTAGCCGTGCGTTTACCTTACGCCGTGCCGCTACGATTTCTTATACCGCTCGCACGAAAGTATATTTCGGTTCGCGAGTTTTTCACGCTTCGCTGTGAATCCCACGCACGACTTTCTTCCGCGCGCGAGAACTACTTGCCGAAAATTATCTACGGTAACGACGGCCGTGCCGACGCGCGTTGTTTACCCACACTGGTTAGGATTACGTAAGCGAGAATCGGCGTTATCTATACGGTAGTAGCTGTATCACCCTCGATTTTTCCCGATTTTAACGCGAGAATATACGATGCGAATTCTCGAGATAATTGGTCCGTCAAATAATACACGATGCATAAACGTAACACCCTGTCCCTCTCTCTCTCTCTCTCTCTCTCTCTCTCTCTCTCCCTTCCTCTCCCACTTTACTGGCATCCTTTATGGACTCGAAAGCGCGAGCCTTCGTTTTATAGGCGTATACATAATTAATTGCCGTATTCGCCGTCTTTCTCCTTCCTCGTACTATATTTACATATATTCTCACTTCCTCGACCGTTGGTTCGCCGTGTCCGATACAAGGAGAGAGACCCCCTTTGCCCTCGCCGACTTCTTCTTCGTCCGTCGCCTGTGCGTGGCATTTTAAGGATTCTCGTTTTCGATCGGACCTGGCGCACTTAACTCGACGAGTTATGTCAAAAGGATCCTTTTTCGATATATTTCGCGGCTGCCGAGACTCGTCGTTCACCACGCTTTCGTAGCACGTATGCACACGTATCAATCGGGGTTCCTCGGCAGAGACCAGCGCGCCTGCCTTCGTCGTTCGGTTATTCGAGCCGATTTCGCCGCGACGCGTCACGGTTGCTTTTCACGAGCGTAGTTTTCCCCGCGTATCCGTTGCGGTTGGGCGCGAGTACCCGTCGAGAAACCTGCGATCATCCGGATGGCGAATGTCTTTGGTAGAAAGGACCGAGACGGCGAGGTTTTAACGTCCCTTTTACGACCCTTTAAAATACCATCGTCGCGGCAGCTACCAGCCTCTCTTAATTATTTTACGAGAATTCCGACGACAATGCTCGGTAGCAAAAACAAGCGGTAACACCCTGTCTATCGTTTGGCTTGCGAGCCATGGAGATTACGAGCGCGCGGCCGTTCCAGCCGTTCCACCAGACTCTCTCTCTCTCTCTCTCTCTCTGTCTCTCTCTCTCTTGCCTTCTGCAAAATTTCTTTGGTTAACCGCCGTGTCATTAAGACGCGCGTCAAACGTACGCGAACGCGATAACAAATTTTAGCCGCTCTCTATAAAGATACGCCGCTAGTTAATAAAGATACCTGCTAATGAAACGCGTTACCTATTCCTCGTGCGTTCGGATTTTGCACATTTTACGGCGCGTTCTTCGGCAGCGAAACGTTTCACTCGTTCGCGTTCCACTGTCGGTCGAATACGCCGCGAAATAGAAACTCTGCGCGATCGGAATCGTGGAAGAAATTGGCCAGCGCACTGTATATCACGTTTCTTGCCTCCCCTCCTGCGGATCATCGTTGCTGAAATTTTACGACAAAACTACGTGTACGTGATCGTGAAAGAATGACGAAACGAATCGGGCATGAATAATGCATTGACCTCACCGTATCGAGAAATAAAAATCATCGAGTATGGCCAAGCGCGCGAGGTCAACGTCCCCCGCGAAATTAATAATTTTCGGGTTTCGCCTGGATCGTCCAAAATACGTGCCATTAATCAGACTGACGTATTCGATAAGTCCCTCGACGAGGTATAACTTTTCGTCTTCCAGCTATTCACGGCGAGCAAACGTCCGCGTATCTCTGCGCGTACCGCAGATAGCCGACGAAATTAAGTTACGTTCGACGCTTCGAACGCTTATCGCGAATAAAATAAACGTTAAACGTCTAACGCGCGTCTAGAACCGATCGATTCAACGTGCGCCGTTTATGCCCGTGATTCCAGCTATTAGCATATCGGCTAGGCGGCCGAGCTAAATCCCAAGAATCTGCGGATGGTTTTCATCGACGAGGGAAAGGCCGGACGCGAAAGCGGACGAAGACGAAGGAAAGCGAGAGAGAAGAGTGGAAAGAACGCGCGAGACGGAATGCCGTGCAACGTAGCGGAGAAACAAATCGGCTGTGGCCCAATTAGGCGTTTATTTATGCGCCTGTGGGTATATTAAACGAGCGAAAATACGAAGGCGAAGAAAAAGAAGAGACGAAGGAGAGGAAAGCCGCGGCAACGTGTTGTCCACTGCACCCAATTCGAGCCAGGCGATCGTAGATACACGTCGCGCTTATAAAGACCGTAGCGGGTCCTCGTTAACGAACTGCCAGGGCAGTTAAACATAAATTGCAGCTTCGAACCGTGTCTCCGTTGGCGTGTGTCCCGTGCGTTCCGCGCGTGTTGCCTCGCTCTCTCGCCTTAAATCCGCGCCAACCGGACGGTCGACCCGCAATTCCAACGCGGCGAAACGATGCCGGATCGATCGTCACGCCTCTCGATCTTCGCTCTTATCTCGGCGATAAGTTCGACAGGAGGAAGAAAAGAGAACGTTTCCTGCTTCTGCTCTCGCCTCTTCGTCGTACGGAGAATACCGACGATTTTCGCGAAACACGGAGAAATCCCTGCGCCGTCCTGTGCTGGCACGAAGGCGAGAAATCGCACGGATATGGCGGCGAACGTGTCGCGACCTACTTGTGGGTCGCGTGTTCGATTCGTCGAAAAGAAGAGACGTCTTTTCACGTGGCGATGGAAGTGACAGGAGCTGTGCCGCTTGCCGGTCGTAAGGGCAAAAGGAAACGAGAAGCGGCGGCGCGAGAGCGCGAGGAAAGACGGACGGACAATGTCGCCTCGTTTATCAGAGCGGTATTGTGAGGGAATCGTTGCCTTTCTCGACACTCTCTTTGTTGGTTACATCCAGACTGCGAGCACCGACTACTCGATCCTTTCTTTCATACTACCGTACTCCCTCGACTCTTTTCATTCTTTCTTTCCATCTTCCTCCGTCCGGAACGACAAGAACCGGGAAAAGAGAGGGGAACGGAGAAGAGCAGCCTCGGAAGACAGAGACAAGCAGGTCCTATGGAGCCCGCGTGTCCTCGATCTCGTTTCGCGGTTATCTCTTTAAAAAGCAATTGTACTCGAAAAAAAAAAAAAAAAAATGCTTTTTCCTACTATCTGAGGAAGGAATCGAGCGCTTCGCTTCGACAAAGCGCGATCCGGCTCGCGCTTTGAATATCGACGACCAATCGATCCTTTAACCGTCGTTCGATGTACGTGCACACGTTTTTTCCTTTTTTCTTTTTTCTCCCCGCCCGGCTATTTTTAATAGCCACGTGTTTCTGACAAAATTTCCCAAGCGCAAAATGACAAAACGTTGGCGAAGGGACGAGACGGTTGGCGAACAAATTGCTCGGTGGACGGTGGAAGAGCGATGCGAAACAAGAAACTAAAGAGAGGAGAGAAGGAAGGATAAAGGCGGAATCGCGGCACAACATCGGTACACAGAAACATCCTGTAGCAGCGGGACCGTCGAGTATCTACGTGGGGCGTTACATAATTTAGCGGCGTGTACGGCGCATAAGTTAGAGGTTCGGTTAAAACGGAGCGACTATAATTTCATCTCGGCTGGTTATATCTCAGAGCTCAACCCCGACGAAATGTTCAAAATAGTAGTACAACCGATTGCTTTTAAGGAAGAACACCTCTTGGTACCCTGATACCTCTTGGTCGGTCGATTCCGTTCCTTCTGTCCCTCCTCTCTTCTCTTTTTCAGGCTATCGCCGTATTACGGAACCGTGGAACGCGTGATTCCGTGATTCGGCCAAACGAGCGTCGCTCGAGTCGCTCGAGATCATCGAGAAAAACGACGGATGAAAAACGGCGTTGTACGACGAATAGTATCGTACAATTAGACGCAACTAAACCATCCTTTCGTAACGGTCTCGTTTGTTTCGGTCGACTTTTCTTCGTAACATACATATGTATTTTTTTCGGAAGCAGTCACGAACGGGATTAGTCTAAGCCGAGTCGACACCGTACGTTATCGTTAATGTTAATGTTCTATGAGCGCGGTTACGTGCTGAAGGCGTTTCATTTATAATTGGGAAGAGCTTAGAAGACTCGGCTTTTTATTCGGTTTTATGCGCGTTTTTCACGACCAGGGCGGTACGGCGTACCAGAAGATATTACCGCGGCGGAGATAAGAAAAAAATATTTTTTCCAGAACATTTGAATATTTCATTTTTCTTACGGCACCGGGCTCGTTAATCTCCCGACTTATCCACTTTTGTATTGTGCCGTCTGCCCGGTTAAATTACGATTTGCGCTAATTACCGCGTGAAATATTTGCACGAGAGCGCGTAAAGTAAGCCGTCAGATCGGCAGATACGCGCGCATACGTGTGCAATAATATCGCACGGCTATCTGATCGAAACGCTAATTTATACCTATATGAGTGCGCGTAATAGATTGATAAACAAGATCCGTGTCTATTAACGGGATCCTCGTAGCCTGTGGTATCGAGCAGGCCCGCCCAATAGAATCCAGAAAAAGGGATCTCGTCTTAAATTCCCGAAATCTGTGGGACGCAACGGTTGGACGTTGTCGGGTCGGTGGCCGTAGAGTCTCGTCCATGCGGCCATACACTGTCATAGATTTCGACGTAAGTCACTGGAAAACGGGCCGTGTCAGGTACGTGCCCGTTTTTCTGGGCGCCCAGGGACACGGCTCGTTCACGGCCAAACCCAATCTCGGATCTCCGACTGCTGCGTTATAACGTAATAATTTAGGCCCGTGAATGCGGCCAACTCGTAAAGCCGTCCTTCGGGGGCGTTTAACTTGCTTTTAATGATTTCGAGGCGTGGACAGCTGCGATCCGGATTTTGAATGGTGCGCCGACGAGGAAATTAGCCGCGCCGAAACGATGCCGACCATCTTTCAACCCCCAAAGTCACTCCGAGTCGAAACCGACGCGACAGCAGAAACGTAACTAACGATCGTGCTAAACGACGACCGAACGCGAGCCACGCGATAAGATATTTATACGACTCTTCTTCTTCTACTTCTTCTTCTTCTTCTTCTCCTCCTCCTTCTCCTCCTCCTCCTCCTTCTCTTTCTTCTCCTACTTTTTCTTCTTCTTCTCCTTCTTTCCGCGCGACCGAGCCAAGAAGAATGACGAGTTTAAATTCGTACAAGTAGGCTACCGCGGAATGGCGGGATCCTCCTATTAACGTCGCGTTTAAACGCTCGTTGCGAATAAAATCTTTACAACCTACGGATGGACTTTGCAGCGAGTAGCCGGGGCAAAAACGCCGCCGCCACATCACAAATCCATTTGCCGTTTCGTTCCGCGTTGCTTTCCATCGATGGTCGTGTCGATGAATCACGGCCATAAAGTTCGACGGAGGAAAAGGAAAACCGAGGACACGGCAAACAAAACGTAGAAATTCAGGGTAACGTAAACAGCAGGGTTTTTGCAAGTACCTGTCGCTGTCAGGTTAGGTAGAAAGAACCGGCGAATGGTCGCATCTGGTCGACACGTGGGCTCGACTCAGGTGTCCATCCCCGAAAATGTTTTTATTTTCACAACCACCTGAACAACCCCCAGCAAGCGTCCACTCTCGTTTACTTCTCTGTAACGGGCGAATCTCAGGTGCGAGACGAATCCTCAACATGTGTTTCGCATTAGCGACACGGGACCTTCCCTTGACCGGCGTTAAACGCACCGGAACGAGTCGTGGGAAAGCGCACGGGCCAACACTAGCGTCCGTCTTAAATCGTTTTATTGGCATCGGTAAGTTTGTTCTCGGCGCACCGATGTATTGTGCGCACGACGGACTCCGCTTTCGCAAGAATCTGCCAGACGATGGTGCGTTCCATGGCAAAATCACCTTCGTACCATTGATTTTTTCCTAGGCGGTTGCGTTTCTCTCGATCGGTGTATTTTCCTCTATGAATAAAAAAATAGGCTAATCGTGCGCTAAAAAAAAAAAAAAAAAAAAAGAATGCATACTATACACGATTTTAATCGGCCTTTTTCACATTATGGAAATATCCACGCATTTTTATAGCGCGAATGTTGCGTGTACATAGTTGTCGGTACATTTGATTCATGGCATAACCTAAAAAAGGAACGAACGCATAAATTAACGCGCGCTTATCGATTTTTTGCGCCGCCGTGCTTTCTTCTATCACGCACCTTGCGCTTTTCAACAAAAATGCTTTTCTCCGGCCGCCGTTTAACGCGCCGTACGGCTTGCTTTCGCGGCTCTTTCGATCGCGCGATCACGTTCGCGCGATCGAATCGGTACGATCGGAAACGCGGAACCGATTCGTAAGCGAAAACCGATATTCGCCCGATGCCAGATCGGTGGAACGTTTCTGTGGAAACTTCGGAGCAGGTTAATCGCGTTAACGATCCGTGTTTACCTCGGCGGAGTAAACCGCGTGGGCGAGGATGACGAGAAACTGCGCCGTAAGCTGCCGCAGGCTTAAGCGATAATTGTTTAGCTTGCACAGTTAAAGTTTCATCAGAACTCCCGGAGTAACCAGATATTAGCCTTCGTCATCTTCGTTTCCCTGCTTTTTCTCCTCGTGGTGGTGGCGGTGGCGGTTCGGTCGGCGAACGAAGCCACGTTAAACGAGAAAACCGACTAGCGCGTTTTGTCCGCTGTAGGATCTCGGCTGTGATTGCGGATCTAGCGACGCGACGCGACTCTCCAACTTCGAGACTCCGGTTTTATTAGTTTTAAACACGCGTTAAATAAAACGGGACTAAGCCGGCCGTAAGATCGGGCCGTGGTTTAGAGACGTAAACGTTCTTTAGGACGAACCGTAGCAAGGGCGAGACCCTCGTCGAATCCCTTTTCCGTTCGGAGGGATTTCGTCGAAAACGCAAGATTTCCGTGAGCTCTGGAAACGGGGAAACTGCCTAGTAAATTGTAGGTAAATCGGAAGATACTAGCCACTTTGAAAATTATATCGGCCAGATATCTCCTCCTCTCCTCTCTCTTTCGTTGCATCAGCCGGGTCGATTTGCCGCGTAGATCCACTACGTACCTGACCTACGTGTACGTGTAGGATGGTCCGACTCGAAGCCGTAATATTTCTCTCGATAATACAAGTTCTCGCGAACGAAGGGAACAAGAGAAGTTAATGGCGCGTCGTTCAGGGGAGATCGTGATTCAGAAGAAAATGAGCCTTTTCCCGAAGAAAAAGAATACTCTTTCCGGAAGGAGGTAGCTCATTCGTAGCGAATCGACCCCGCGTTTAATTAGGCGGCTTCTTTTCCGAGGTGGTCCCCAGGAGAGCGAAAGAAATCACGAGGCGAGACCGAGCTGCTCTCCATCTCGGCAAAGTCTCCTCTTGCTTCGATGGCACGTGGACCCTCTCAATCAGGCCGTGGATTACACTTTTAATTCATTTTCTAACTAATTCGACCGTGTCGCGGGTCGACGAATCGGAGAAGAAGAAACGGCGCTCGTTTCTGCCGAGAGAATCGGTCGGCGGCCATTCGACGAAAACGAAGCAAACCGCATCGAGTCGTCTGGTAAGTCTCGCGAACACCAGGAACAATCGGTCGCTTGATATCTTTTCATGCAAATCGGATTCCTCGCGTTTCTCGCGTGCTTTCTTCCTTCTCCCAACCCCCTCTCCCCCTCTCTCTCTCTCTCTCTCGCTCCCTGGCAACGTTCGTTTTCGTAACGATCGCGATTCGAAAGCGAGAGACGCTTTCCTCTGGCGTAGCAGAAAATTAGTTAATTTCCAGGGCTATCGATAAATTGAAAATTACGAACGAATGGAGAAAACGGTATCGGACCGGTTCGTTTTCCTCTCGAACCATTATTGCTTATCAGAGCACACCCCAGGCTTCGGCATTTCCGCCCTTGCTTCGTGCCGAATTGCGTACAGTCGCGTCCCGTTTCCTTCTCTTTTTCTCCCTTGCGATCTCTCGCCGAATGAACGGCTATAAACGTAAACCGTGTTCTTTTAAGCGAGCCGCGTTTAAAAAGATCGGCAAAGCATGTATGAGCGGTCGGGTTTTGAGGGAAGGCTTTCCCTTTTTCTCCGTTGCTCTCGACTCGCTCGGCGTGCTTTTCCTTCTCGCGTTAGCGAGACGGAGCGAAAGCGGGGTGACTGTAAGCGCCACGGAACAGCGTTCGTATAGGATCCGAGTCGGGTTCTCGAGAGGGTCGGGGGAGGATGGGTAGTTTAGACGAAGGCGTAGGGTAGGCTTGGCGCGGATAGTAATATTCTTGAACCCCCAAGAGAAGGCTTACTGCAATAACCCCCGCGGCTCAAACTCAAAACCCACCGTTCCACTCTGTGTATCTCTTTTACCCTCTATGTCTCCTCCCACTTTCCTTTCCCCGGCTGCTCCACCCCCGACGCGTCCCCGGCTTCCTATAAATCTTAGCCACCTTTAAAGCGAGCAACCGGGACACGCGGCATCATCCTCCAATCGGAAAAACTACCGTGAGCGCTCGTCGTCGGTTTCCCGATAGCGGATCAACCGTGCCGTTTACCAAACCTAACCCGAGACCGAAACGCTGATTCGAAGGATTTCGACGAAAACTTCTCGCGGTTAAAAAGAAACCGTCGATATTTCCGAGTCGTCGTCGCCTCGTCGCCGACTAATTATCGTCGTGCGCGCGATATCGTTGAACGTAATTGTCGCGGCGATGTTTGCGCTTCGTATCGAGTCGAGGGAGATGGGAAATATCAAGATGGAAAGTAACACCGGTGGCTTCGAGGAAATTGAAGGTAAACGGCGATCGCCGAGAATAACCGCGTTCCTGTATATCGTCGCGTTTATAGGCGTACACGTAAAAAGTCGAACGAATGAGTTAGCTGGAGCGATTCGCGGTTGCCAGCCCTACGTCGTTGAATTTCATAACCATCGTCTCGTCGTTTATCTCCGTACATACGATATGTATCTCGCTACATCGATCTGATAACGAGTTTACCGGGTGCTACCTCGTCTATGCGCTATCTAACCTGATCTACCAACTAGAACTACCTTCGAGTCCGGTCTAATGTTATAATTTTGCCACGTACCCTCTGTAATTCGGTGCAGGGCAGAACCAAGCAAAGATCGGTTCTCGAATTTAATCGCGGCTCGTTAGGCTCTACGGAACGGAGTATCGTCGTTCGGAGATCGTTCGACGATCGATTCGTATCGCTGAATATTCTTCGCGACGTAATCGACGTCGACCAATCGAACGGACGAACTTTCGCAAACGGAGACGATCGGGAAACGGCGTTGACGCGTTGCACGGTCTCCTCTCGGCTGGCAGTATTTTCTCCGGCTCTCGCGGAGGCACCACCTCCTCGAAATTAGTAGGAGCTGATCGAGGGGTAGAAAAAAAATTGGTGGCAATAAAAATAAATTACATGCATCGTAACGCCCGGTAGTACCGGCGGGAGAGCTCGCAGGCATTCATCCTGCTTGCATATTTCGGGTCCTGATTAAAATTGGGGTGCGGTGGGAGAGAAGCGATCGGTTTGCCCCGAGCCTCGTTCCTACTCGACTCGCCCGCTCGCTCGCTCGCTCGCTCGCTTTTTCTCCTTTTTCCATCGTCTTCCGCCGTAGTAGCCTCCTCGCTTCTCGTTTCTCGCTTCTCCTTCGAAGCTACACGCGTACAATTGGTGGAAGCGCAACAGTCGCCGTGGTAGTTGGTCCTTCGATTCGCTCGTTTATCGGCCCTCTAACGTTGTCGTTCGTGCCCTCCTCCCCGTTTATCTTAATCGTCGTTGCACCGTTTATACCTTGTATACGCGATTCCTGTACAAGTTTGTACGTTCGCTCGTCGAGCGAGGAATTCGCTGTCGTTGGCTGGCGTTCGCGGCGGTAGCCGCGCAACAACGACCGATCGGCGATCGGATCTCTGGCATGATTCATTTGATTGGCAACGGAAGTTCCCTTTCTAGTTATCGGTGAATCGAGCGCTACACGACGGAAGGGTGGATAGGAGAGATAACCGCATCCTGTTACACGCGTTTTGCATGAGCGCTACTCTAAAGAAATGCCAGAAACATCGATTCTCCGCGTAACGAAGCGAATGACACGACAACGGAGCCGATAGGCGGGAAAGGGAAAAGGAGAGTTAGAGGAAACGGGATGCGGTTAAACGAACGCGGATAGTTAGACTAGTGCAACGGGAGAGCGGGCAACGACGACGACACGTTAGAGAACGCGCGTAGGCGTAGGAGACTCGCCTCTCTCGATGTAAACGTAAGAGGAGCGCTACGCGGTATCGACGTCGTTCAGGCACTGTTTTCGCATTTATTTAAAGCACAAGGACATCTAGTCGAGTCCTGCTCGGTTTGCAGTCCGGTCGCAAAGTGGCGAGATGTGTCCTCGTCCACGTAATCGAACCGTAAGGTTGAAACGAGACGGAAAAGTCAACGGAGGAACGTAGGCAAAACGAAGGAAAGACGAGAGACCGTGACGAGAAGCGTACGAACCACCGCGCGTTCATTACGCGCCATTACTCGCGAAAAAACGTCGTTCCCCGGCTCGAATCGCTGGCCGTCGAAATCCTTCTTGATTAAGGATCGAACAACGTAATCGCGTTAATCGCAGTTATCGACACCGATCGCTCGAACCGGCAACCGCTCATTTGCCCTGTTTTAACTCGCGCCCGGGACCTACTTGTCCCACTTTTCTCACTTTTTTGTCCGAGGTTTGTCACTCCGCTTTCGAACGGACCCGTGTCCTTCGTTCCCGCTTATTAACTTTTTCGTAATAACCTACGACTCGATATCATATATACAAGTGATACACACACGCATACCACGTGTACGCGTATATCGGTTTAACGCTACCTCGCGTGCGTAGAAATCGATCGTTGGGATTTAACGAACGAAATTACGCGTCGAGAAAGTGGTTCGGTGTCGATGTCGATGTCGATGTCGAACGGGAATAGCTGAGTGCGGTGCAGAGTGGAAGAGCTGCGATTGCCAATAACTTCCTGGGAAATGATGTCCCGATACCCGACGCGCTAACCCACGGATTACGGGACGTCCACCTTGTTGTCCAACGATCGCGTGCACCTCTGCGCCAAGTGCGCTCGTGTACAAGCGTGGGCGTCTACGAGTTTGTTTGTAAACCGTCTCTCCTCGATCAACCTCGTTTCCATTGCATGCATCGTGCATCGACGCATCGATGCATCGATCCTCGGAGAATTAAGAGATCTTTCGAGTAATTTTGTCGAGCGTAGCCGCCGCGTTCCACGATTCGCCTGCCGAGTCGTAAAAATCTCTGTTAGCGGGATCGTCGCGAAGCACCGGATAAGAGACCGGTTAAGGGTGACGCCAAAAGAATAGAAACAACCGAGAGAGCACGGCTGTTGCAGGCTGTTATCGCGAACGAAGCTGACGCGACCAAAAGACTCGCTACGCGTTACACAGTTTTATCGGCGGGTTTGTTCGCGACGTAAACGTTTTACGCAAAGATATTATCGATCGATAAATCGTAGCCTACACGCGCTGTCTTTTCTTATCCGGTCGTATCCGTCCTATGGATCCACCCATCGTCGATCATCGAGCCTCTCGGAAACGGCGGTTCGTTTCGCCACCGCTAACAACACCTTTCTTCGCGTAGTGTCGTACCTTTCGATCGATCGAACCGAGCTGTTCGCTCGAGTCGACGATTTTCTGGGATCGCGCGCCAATCCTTGGCAGATTCGTATTCAAAAGGAAGAAAGGGACGTTAACGATGGACGACGAGTCTGCTCGACCCTGTCCGAAGACGAACGGCTACGGACCCGAGGAGAAGAGTAAAGTGCAATTTTATCGGGGAATCTGGTCGGTGTGTTTCGGTCTGGATACGTTTTAATTTGCATTTAATCCATCCCCGACGCACGGCAGTTGGAATACGTATGTACGTGGTGGAGATCGCGGCCTCCTGTCGTCATTATCGCAACAGGATTGCAACGGTGTTTCAGGAGGCGCATCCTCGGGCAACGCGAAACGTCAGGCGCGTTCGAATCTCCCGTTTTCGATGTCGTGCAAAAGTCCGTAGGCGAGATCGATTTCTCCGCGAGGCGATCAGGCGGTTCCCGTCCACAGAATAAAATCGTCCTCCGGCACGGGACACGCGCTCTTCCCGGAGCTGAAAGTGCGTGCTCTCGGCGCATTCTCGTTATAATTGCACGTCGGCCAGTTGAAACGCGATCTGGATCGCGTGACTGTTCGCATGGTAGCGTCGACGACGCGAAAGGTGCCTTCGATGCTGCTGGCTGTTGCTCCGGTAGCGGAGCGCCGTTCCCGCGATCCGGTCGTCATTAGCGGCCACGATTAATAGGACGACAGTTTCTCGCGAACCTTCCGAGTAACGTAAAACTCGGTGCCGTTGATTGATAACCCTCGGGGGACCAACCACGCCTCTGTTCCGCCGCCGTAACCGTCGCGTCGTTGTTTCGTCCAGGACCCGAAGGAATCTCCTCCGTCCGAGAGATTCACCGTGGACGACGAAACGACGCACGCCAAACACCGCCGCGGGCGTCTATTAACGATAGAGGAAAAAAAGTATGACGAACGGATAAACGTTGGCGAGCGTTTAAAGCGGATATTCGATTCCGGCGAGAAGTCGGAACGATACCGAGGCGGCGAAATCCACCGGATACAAAAGCGTTAATGCTTTCCTTGGCAAAGCACCGACGTCGTTCTCAACGAGGTTACCAGCCAACTACCGCATTATCCCAAGAATTACGTAGAATCCCAAATAGAGGCGCATCCATGTAGTCTCGGTAACAACGCACTATCAAGCAAGCTGATTAGCATCGGCAGGCAAGCAGGCAGGCGGGCGGGCAAGCAGTCAGGCAGGCAGGTAGGCAGGCAGGCAGGCAGGCAGGCTGGTTGGCAAGCAGGCAGGCAGGCAGGCAGGCAGGCACCTCGTGAAAGCGCGCACAAGGTCGACATACCTAGCCACCGGCATAGGAAACGCAGAGGGGGTTGGTTCCAACCGCCCCCGGGATGGGTGTTGCGCGTAGAACGCGGCATAAATATGTAAGAGCTACCCCCCTTCGAGCCGTTAGCCCCCTTCGGTACCCCGTCCCTCCGCCTCCTCTTCCTGTTTCGCTTGCTCGCCCCTCCGCCCTCTCGCCGCGTCCCTCGTCTTCCCCAGACCTTGCGCAACCCCCGTGAGAGAAGCGTGGGTGACGTCAGAGAGCCCACGTCACTGGCTGCGTGCAACGTCAGTGATCGAACACAGCTGAAAGGACCGTGTGCCAGTGACCAAGCCGCAGACGCTCGAACTTTGCTCGCTTCTTTCGTTCGATCGTTGGCTCGCGCGTATTCGCCGTCGCCGTTCCACCGATTTTCCCGCGAATCGATGGCCACGCATAGCAACGAACTCGTTGAGCGACGTCGGTACCGCCGATCGTTCGCACACCTTCTTCCGTTTTCCCTTTGGAACTCGTCCGGTCGGACGAGAAATCGATCAGCTGGTCTCGGTTTTCGATCGGATAGTTTCGTACCATCCACTTGAATAGAGGGAAGAGGAAAGGAACAGGACGAGGCAAGGCAAGGTGCTCATTGTGATGAAGCATGAGTCTGACCTAGTCGGGTAGTGGGGCAGGTCGCAGCGGATGATACATACATATTTATGTCGTGCACCGCGTACCACCACCACCGGCACCACCACCGACGGCGCCTCCACCGTACTACCAACCAACCCCCTTTTCCTCTCTCTCTCTTTCTCTCTCTCTCTCTCTCTCTCTCTCTCTCATACTCGCTCGTTCGAACACTCTCACTCTCGCTTCGTTTCGCTTCCTTTTCTCTTTCTCTGTTCTTCGCTAGCGTTTCGCACTCGACTCGTGCTACCACCCCTTATGCCGGCGTGGCAGTACGGAGGACCAGGCAGGAAAGCAGAAGGCAACCAGCCAGCCAGCCAGCCAGCCAGCCATCCACCAGGCACAGCCAGGGTGCCATTGGCCTTCGCTCGGTCTGGGTTGCTAATCAGGACGCGAAGGTGCGCATCCCGAGCACGCGCCGTTTCCACGTTGCCGTTGAAAATCACCACGAGGATGCCACGTGAGACGAAAGCGTGAGGATTCCTCGCGAAAGTGGAACGTTTCCGGGTTGTTCTCGCGCTATCCGACCTTTCACGGTTACCCAAACTTTCGCTACGCGCCGCGCGTTAAACGCGAAACGTTTTTCAAAGCAGTCGGATAGACTAAAAGCGACCGATTTCTTTGCCATAGCGGAACCGTTCGCCCAGCCTTCCATCCTTTCGACAGCGGCGCTGACGGCGTCGACGACTTTGCCGTTTCACTGTTTTTTTACGTTCGTTTCGCCGTTCCGGATAATCGTTGGTTCGTCCGACCACGATATTAACCGAGCGATGGTCGCGAGTGAAGCGAGTAACCGAAGCCGTGACAAAGGCGCGTTTTACGCCTCGCAATCGTCTCGGTTGCCAACACCGGTCGGTCTTAAGGTGACGGACAGGCGAGTCGTCATTTGCATACTCGACGATGCACGCGCGCGAGCTTCCATCGACAGGTACGACGGCGTATATCGCGCGATTATAGCGCGCTCCGGATGTCTTCCCGTATCCTCGTACCCATTCGTCGTACCCGTCGATTTCTCCTATTTTGCCTTTCCACCGCTGTGACATAAACACGCGACGCGTCCGACGATCCTCGCCAACGCGCGTCACATCGTCTTCCGACTCTTGACCCGATCGACGCGTTCGCCGAGCATCGAGTCGTTCTCTCGGCGGCATTTCGAAACGACAGGATCGTTTCGTTTCGCGAATTTATCGATCGCGTCCGATCCTTACCGGCAGTCTGGCGGTCGATTCGTCGTAACTGGATTTTCCAACGTTCTACGTAGCTTAACACGGATCGCGTCGCGCTTAAACTCTCCCCTCGGATGTCTCGACGCGCGCACAAAAATAATCACTTTACCGTATCCGACGTTTCTCACGAGAACCGAAATGACGGGACTCGGTCGTATACCGTGGTAATTACAGACCCGTTAATCGACGGTAATAGAAGCTTATAGCGAATTCGTATGAATTTACGAGGAACAGCGATGCTCGCGGCACGACGAGCATGGGCGAAAGCGAACAACACGAAGCGGCGAAGAAGAAGACGGTTTATGGTAGAGAGGGTAGGGAGGAAGCCGGGCAGAGGCGCGCGTCGTCACGGATTACCCAGGATGCGCGTGTCTTCCCTTGCCAGCTCTTGTCCATCCCGATGGAAATCGCCCAAGGAAAAAACACGTACCGTCGGTTACATAAAGCTTCGTGCGACCGGTCTGTCGCTTACGCCATGTACCTGGCAATGAGATACCCTGGATTTGTTCCGAGATCGACCGATAGGGAACCGCCGCTTCCTCCGACACGATTAAGAAAACATCTCGTCGAACGTACGAATAGAGTGCGTGAGAACGAGCGGATCGCGCGTTACTCGCCGGTGTCACGCGCCTATCGCCAACAAATTTTGCTAACGCGTTCGAGAACGCGCGCGCCAGAGAAATCGTCGCAGTGGCGCTAGTCGCGAGGCAGTGTGTCGGCCTTGCGGTCGCGTCGCGTTCGAATTAGCGCGTTAGCGGGTCAAGTGTCTCGGCAAGTAGAAGTTAATTAAGAGCAGCGCATGGAGCAAAGACGAAAGATCGACGACGCGACCTCGGGTCGTGCACGTTGCTCGAACCGCGTTACGACGTAATTGTATCGCCGAGGAAATAACAGCATTTCGTGACGCCGCTGCCACTCCGCGGTATCCGTCGCACGTTACAAATCGCACTGGATACGTGCAAATTGTACGCGCGCGATCGTAAAGCGATCGTTTCGCCAGCGAGCTTGTACCCGCAATTCGCTGTTCGTTCCACTTGAGGGGGGTGGACGGGAGTCTGACGGGAAACGGTTAAGTCGACAACGACGCTGAAAAGTATAAAAGGATTTGAAACGCGGCGAGAGAGAAGGGTGGAATTCGTTCTATAGGTCGCGCGATTGGTGGCGAGCGGTTCGAAAGCGCTGACGCGCGCGAAATCCGCCCTTTGACGACCGAAGACGTCGCGGGTCATCGAGTACGATTGAACTTCGAAGCTTTTCGTACTCCCGGCAGAGCGTCTAATAACGCGGAGCACGCAAGTAGCCCGGCGGGAGAACCGAGCGGTAGAGGGTGTTGTGTTCCGATCCCATCGAAACGTCGTAACCGGTTACGCTCGATTTCCTAGGGGATCGAGTCGCGCGTTGCCCGAAATTTGAATGGACGCCCGGTACGATCGCAAGGTCGAGTCCTTTCCCGGTCGAAGGAAAATCTGCCACGCGGGGAAGACTCTATGTACGCTGCGAACCAGTTCTCATTTGTTAAGCCCTCTTATCGAGCGACGAAGCAGCGGGGAACTAACGCGGGGTTTCTTCCCTCCGTAGCCGCTGAACGTATTCGGGAAGAGAGTTAAGGAGAGTAGCGGAGGCGACGAGGGAGTGGAGCGTGAAGAACGCGAACCGAGTAAAGCGCTCGGCTGCAATTTTTCTCGCTACATACGTGACGAGAGTGGAAACGACTGGAGAGAGGAGGAGCGACGGTAGAAGAGCGCAGAACCGGAGGGAAAATGGTCGCCAGCGAATTTCCGCGGGCACCGCGACGACGGGATCGCGTTCGGACTAGCGAACTCGCGTGCCAATTTTAATCACGCTGTCCCGGCGAGCGAAACGACGCGAAACGTAGCGGAAAAAAAGATTCGCTGGAATCTCGGACGAACGGCGTAATCTTGGCGAGGATGGGAAAGGGCAGGATTGGCGCGCGAGGAGACGTCGGAAGTAAATCAGACGCTATCGGAATTCGCGTTAGATCGGTTAGCTTGATTCGCATTGACACGTATCGTGCCTCTGGGGCAGAAAATATGATTGCCTCGTCTCCGTTGTCTAGATGGGTAAGCATCGGGGAGGACGAGACTGGGATTAATGCCACCCTCGGGGATTCACGTGGCTTTTCCACCTTCGCCGCGTTCGCTCTCGTACCCGCGCGTCTCGTCTTCGCAGTTTTATGCCTCGTAGCTTTAAGACTCGCGCGCACGCCTCTTACGAAGATTAGTCCTCCTTCCTGCGAATTAAATTGCCCTCGGTTCTTACCGTTTCCTCTCTTCGGCTCTTGGACTCGACAGGGGCGAAGGGTGGAGGCGGGGGAGGGGACGTAAGCCGCGACGCGTTTCTCCGCAATCGACGTTTCCGTACGAGCGTATGGTATCGTCGATGCCGGACGATCGATCGATCTTGGGAAAATAACGATAAATCGATAGCAACATGGACCATCCGTAGATCGATGCGCGCACGATTTACACGAGCGTAGCCCCGCGGGGTTTGCTTTCGGCTAATCTGTTGGCAAAACAACGTCGGGACCCCGATGGAAGAAACACGTGCGATTTATATAAAAGTTGGACCGATCGATCGGACGCGTCAGGCCGGAATAAGAGCGACGGAAAGTTATCAGGATCGATAAAAAGTCTGGCAATAAGCTATCGATACGGCGGCAACGTCGTTTTATTGTGTCACGTGCGAAGCCATGCCAAGCAGCCCCTCCGCGTCTATATATCAGTCGCGTCAGAGGGGAGACGTCGATATCCCTCGATCAATCATTAATAAGGCCTGAAACCCCAAATACATAAGGCGGAGCATCCCGTCTCTGTCGCTCTTGGCCACGGTGCCGGCTCGTCGCGCGCTCTCCGGCGCAACCCACGAGAAAAATGTATCGGCAACTGTTTCGTGCTGCCGCGAATTGATGGAATTTTATATCTTTCCAGCGTGATTTCTTATCCCCGTTTCCACGGACCGTCACGTTTTCGGTTTTCCTCGGCACTTGCTTTACCGGAGAGTGACTTTCCGCTCTCGCGATTTATGACGACGAGCATCGCGACACGATTTTGAACTTATCGTCGAACAACGCTATTCCCCGAAGATTCGTCTCTTTTATAAAAATAAGTCGATCGCTTTATTACGTTTCTCCGTTTCTCTTTCCTCCGCCCTCGTTCTCTCTCTCTCCTTCTCTCTTTCTCTCTCTCTCTCTCTCTCTCTCTCTCTCTCTCGGAGCAAAGTAGGTTCCAACGACAAAGGTTTTAATCGGAGCAATTTCTCGTACGGGAGCGGCTTTGATTTTGCAAATTTTTGTGTATCCGCGCGCGTTTCGTGCGCTACCCCTGTCGCGACATGTCGTTTCCACCGAAATCCCCGAGGGAAACGCGGGGTTGGTTAGGATCCAGGAACGTGTAGATATAGAGTTGCGGTTTAAAACTCGTCGTTTCTCCCTTCCCTGTCTCTTCTCGATCGGCGACGACCCCATCAGGAACTCGGGATTCAGCAGGCTGATCAGCAGAAACGCGCACAGCCCTTGCCTTCACTTGCACTCACGAGAGCTACCCTCGAGTACGAGTCGATGTCTTTACAGTCGATGACTACCCCTCTTGTTCCGCGAACGGGAAAGGAAGGAAGGAAGGGAGAGAACGATGACAGCGGAAACTAGAAATCGCCTTCTCGCACTGCTACGTATCGCCGTCGTTCTCGACGTATCTCGTCGCGGCTCGACGATGCGGAAGGACGATTATCGTCTCGCAGGGTCAAGGCGAACAAACAACAAAAATATATAGGAAACAAGAAGCAAAAAAGTACGGGCTTCCGGTTTGGGAATTTTTCCAACGAACGGAACGAGTCGCTGGCGGTGAATTATATCGTTCGATTACCTCCGGCGCCTGTTCCTCGGTCAAAGCGATCGATTCGAGGTATCTTCGCAACGCTAAGCTCTTTCAAGGTAAACTTTCTCCTCGCGCCACTTTTGCTCGTTCCGACGATTCGCTGCGTCTTGGCCATTCGTCTTTCGATTAAAAGCAATTACACGGTCGTTCGGAAGGATGGTAAAATATCGGTGGAAGGGATCTCGATCGCGGCGAGCGCGGCGAGAAGAATGATGCGCATCACGGAAGCAAAGTCCCGCCTGATAGGCACGACTATAAACTTCCCAAAGGAAGACAAACGCGCGGCCGATGCTGCGAGGTCGAACGTTGCATCATTGATGCGGTCTATTCCCCAAACGGCGGTGCTACATCCGGCGCTAAGGTTGTGGTTTATCTGGCAATAACCGTGAAATATCTACACCGGCGACGCGCCGTGTCGTGGCTGATTGGCGCGAGTCGTTGCATCGCGGTAAATCTCTTCTTCTCGGCCGACCCTGCTTCGTCGTCTCGGCACGGGTCGACGTCTCGCGTATCTTTGCTCTCGCCAAACCGTTTTAAACGTTTCGGCGCTAGAAAATCGCGTTCGAATCGCGTGGTCTCCACCGCGCGGAGTAAATTGCCAGGGAACCACGAAGTATACGAACGACGAGGGGTATAAATCGAAGCGGCGTCGATCGAAGGATCGCGAGAGACAACGCGATACGACCGTACACCGCGAAGGAACCGTCCTCCTTCTTGTCCGAACTCACGAAGGTAGCCGAAGAAAGAAAGAAGCCGGAGATCGTGGCGGCCCTATAAGGGCCAGACAGCGGCTATAAGGCCCTTGGGCGGTAACAATGCGGCTTGGGCTCGGCTTCGCGGTGTCTCGTAAATATAAATGATGCCGCGACGCGGTTATAGCCGTGCTACCGTGTGCGGCCCTCCGCGCGGATACGCGTACGCGCATAAAACGCACGGTGCGCGGACGAGCTGATCTCTCGCTTTCCGTCTTTCCCGTCTTCTTTTCTCCTCTTTCCACCTTTTCCCGCCTTTCCCGCGCCTCTTCGATTCTCTCTGCCACCGCCACGGATCGCCGCTTGAAAACTTCTCGATCGTTGTCCGACCGCGAAGGGTAATGGACGAGTCGTGCACGTGAACGGCAACTCGTGGGCGACTCACCGTGATGGAAGTCACGAGGTCAGGTCGGAAGACGGGTCGTTATCACTCGAAAGCGGGGAATAAAGGCACGGAGAGAAGGAGAGACCTCGGGCAGCCAGCGAAGTGCGGCCGATCGGTTCTTTGCCGCGCTTCGAGGAAGAAACTCGATGGAAAAGGGCGAACGAGACGAGACGAGACGAGACGAGACGAGACGAGACGAGACGAGGGTAGAGGCGAAAGAGCGAGCGAGCGAGGGCGGGAGCGGAGGTGGTCGAGGGGCAGCGGCAGGAGGAGAAGCGCGACGGAGGTGGAAGTTAAAAGTGGCGTTAGAATGCAGTTGTAGGTAAAGAGGAAAAGGGATGGAGGGCCGGCGGGAGGGAGATAAGGTGGAAGGTGCTGGAAGGCGGAGAAGAAAGATCGAGGACGAGGGCGAAGGGAAAAGAGGGCGGGGTCGGTCCATTAGGCGGTATCGGGACCATCGCACGGTAGCACCAACGCTCTCTGCATCTCAATGCTTTCGCCCCTAGCCGAACGCGAGAGACGAGGGCCGAACGTAACCGATTTTTCGGTCCTCGCCTCCGCTCGTCGCGCCTTCCACCGCGAAGCGTCGTTCCGCGCTCGGCGATCGGTGCGCAGTTTACCGCGTCTCTCGCCTCGAAGAATCGACGTCCGAAAGAAAAAGCTGGCCACGTCCTGCGCCCGGCCCTGCAGCTGCCCAACACCGGTAGCCTACGGCGGCGTTCTTCTCTGATCCGGCCCGATGCATCCTCCACCAGCGGCATCCTCCTCTCGCGCCGACCTGCTCCCTCGTCCTGGTGCGATCAACCGCAAAGATCCTCCTTTCTTCTCCTCCCTTCTCCTCTCCCTTCGACTTTCTTGCGATTTCGGTCCGCTCCATTTCGATCCAGCGACTTTGTCGGAGAAGCGAAATCCACGCACGCCTGTCTCTCGCTGCCTCGACCGAGGGACAACAAGGGGAGAAACCGCGCGCGTAGCTACCGTAACCGTTCGCGGCCTTTCACGATCCACGACCGCTATCGGACGGTCGCGTACCAGCTACGATATCTCAATCTGAAAAATCCATTAGCGGCGTATCCGCTCGTGCCGAACGAGCTACGATCGCGGCAGAGTCGACGCGTCGATTCCGCTAATAGCCAGCTTAATCGGATTATAAGGAATCAAATTAGGGGAGGGGGTGGCAGCGGCGGCGATCGTACTTGTTTTCGATCCAGTCGGACACGCTCGTCCGTCGTTGAGGGACGAACGATGCAAAGCCCAGCCGCGGTGCTCTCCCTCGCCGTAAAAACCGATACCGTGTAACCCGCTGTATCGTTTCATCGGATTCCGAAACGCCTGCAAACGTTAATTCGCTGGTGCAACGCTTTCTTCGGTCTCGGACCGTGTTCGTAATACGAGCTGTCCTACGCGTTCGTCTATTTACGACCTCCGCTATGGGCTATATACAGCGGTACTCTCTCGTCTTGAGTTTAGCGTCTCTCGAGCGTCGTCGTCTTACGTTTGACCTATCGTTCGCCCACGACGGTTCTTCCACGGTGCTGTTACTCGTCCCGAAACGGTATCTTTCTTCGAACTGATCGCATCGTTGTCGACGTTAACGCGCTGATACCTGTTACATCGGACGCTCTAAATAAAGTACCCTTTATGGCCAGTTTAGCTGCCTCGATCGGGTATCGATTAACGTCGATAAATTCTGCATATTTCTCAACTCGATCCGTTCGCACGCTATTTCCAGACCGAACGTATCACTCATTTTTATCGGGTTACAACGGTTCGCTATCATTCCGTACCTTTTTCTCGGTACGCCGAAGTATTTTCGCTCGATAAATAAATAAATAAATAAATAAATAAATAAACAAGCGATCGAACTTGTGGAGATTCTTGCCTGAGCGACGCTATTTGCCCGTTCGCTATCGATTCGTCATCGTCATTTTTGATTCGGCAAAATTTCTGTCGTCGTTCGTCGAGAGACGAGCAAAAGTCGGGCCGAGGTAAGCGAAACCGAGTCGACGACGCCGACGAACACGACGACTAGATTTTCCTGTCAATAAATCAAGCCTGTAGCGGTGCGCCAGGCAATCTCGACGTTCCTACCGCTCGCCACTCTCTTCTTCCTCGTCTCGAACGACTGGCGTACGTCGTTGCACGTCTGGTTCCTACGTCGCTGCTCGGTAACAACCAGAAAAACAGAAACTCCATCGTGGAACGCGTAATCTCGACGCGTGCAACTCCACGGTTACCCTTCCTCGCGCCAACCGACTGAATCTCGAGCAGAGTTTGCTTTCGCCGGGTTATCGAGCGATCGAGACGGATCGTGGCGATCGCAAGAAGCGACGACCCCCTGACGGAAAAAGCGTAACCACCAACGACGGTCCCGATGTTTCTCCTCTTAACCGAGCGAATCGTTGCTCGTGGAAAGTGGGTTTCGACGGTCGGAGCGCGCGTCGGAGTTCCGCGGAATCGTTAGCGGGCGAAAGTTCGATCGTTCGCCGGAAAGACGAGGAATTTCTACTTGCGATTTATATTATAGGCGCGCGTTCGAGCAAACCGACAACGATCCCTGTCGAGGAAAGATGAATAAGCGCGTTGCGCGGTTCGGCTGACGTACGAACGGGTTTCCCGCGTGAATTCCAGAACGGATAATCGATGGGCATCCGCGGACGATCGGACGGCCAATCGAGACGAATGTACGGAGAGATAAAGCGGGACAGCGTGGCCGTTTAATTTGAGCTTCTGACGCGTTCCTGGCATTAAGTATGATGTTGCGTTGAGTTCAATTAAAATGGAAATCGGCGATGGCATCCGCTCTTCGTTGCTCTTGCTGTCCCGTCTTCGTTTTTGCCCCTCGACCACCTCGAATCCCACACGTACGAAACAGTCGGTTGTTTTCGCTCGTAGCGTCTCATCCTTGCACAGGCCGCTGCTCCCTCCTGCGCTTTTCGTTGCGGGCATCGTCGTCAGAGACCCTATCGACTCGTTCGTTCTCCTCTTGCTCGTCCTCCTGTTCCGTCTCGGCCGGCCGAGCAGCCGCGGACTCCGAGCTTACCATTCGTGTGTCCCGATCTGAAAATAGTTCGGTGCTCGTCGGGGCCCCTAATGAACCCGAGATTAGAAGTCAGCCCCGGGTTCGAACGGTAGATACTGGGCGCAATTAACACTGAAATATCATCGGTGTGGGTCCGTTAGGGACGGTACACGGTGTGTCTCAGGTGGGGCTTCCAAGGAGAAAGAGGGATCGGAGCTCGAGACAAGGGACCAAAGGACCGGCCAATTTTATGGACTCCTAAATTAGCCGATCCCCGCTCGCCGATTCGCGCCAACTCCCCGTCAAGCTACTCGTTACGCGGGAACTTGCATCCTGCGGGCGAGCACTGCGACGATCGACTCGGATCGCCTCCCCCTCCCTCTTTCTCTCTCTCACTCTCTCTCTCTCTCTCTCATTCTCTCTCCCTCTCTATCCATCTATCTATCTCTCCATCTAACGACGTGTTTTCTCGCGAGTTTCGAATTAATTTCCAACGTGACGATAAAAGACACTGCGTCGATCCGGAATTTATCCCGATAGGAGGCCGAACGAGATCGACAGTCGCGCGTCATCGTCGAACGGCGACGAGTCGATCGTACGACGCGACGAATCGTATAAACGGCGAGCGCGAGTTTATCCGCGAAAATCGCGAGTCGAACGAGAGACGAGGATCGTTAAGAGGGCAGATGGAGGGGTGGGGGAGGGGGGGGGGGGACGAGTCGAACGGAGGCTCGCTCCGGATCGAGGCGTGCCGCGCCGGTTGCCACCGTGCGTGGTCGAGACTGCTCACGGTGGTAGAGACTTAATAAGACATCGTGACTCGGCGTAACGTCAGGCCCTAAGTGATCGGTTAATTGTACATTAAACCGTACATAATAGAATTATCGACGAAGGGGAACGAAGGCGAGAAAGAGCGTGGCCGAGAGCCCGGGCGAGATTCCGTTACGAGAGTGAAAATCGAATCCGCGAATCCCTCTCTATTTATAGACACCTCCATCAGCGGATTACACGGTTTGCCCCGTTTCTTTTTTCGTCCGTTTCGAACGCGCGAACGGCTTACGCAATCCACCGATTACCTTCCACTTGCTCGATAAAGTTGTTATTGATTTCGCGGCTCCGCTCGTTTACGATCCACCAACTTGTAACTCGAATTCGTTGCCAATTAAGAAATCGTACGGCGAATTTCGATAGGAGCGCGTCGTATCGCTTTCGTGGTTTCCGCGCCACGTCCATCCGATTTCTGCTTTCCGCGAAACGTCCGTCGAAACGATCCCGCCTGGATAATCGTTCGCCGTTGATCGTTCGATGATCGTTCGACGTGGTAATTAGCAGGTACGCGATGCCGAGGGTAACGAACGTCGTTGCTGACGCGGTCTCGTGAATCGTGAGCAACTAATATTAATCTTATATTCCCGTAGCGCGGGTTCGAGTAGCGAGTACGCTCGATACCCGGTAACCCTAACGCAATCAGTCACGGCACGTTACGATGATTTCATTCGCGTCTGGCGCTATTAATTATCGCTCGAGTAGGCCTCAAGCTTCGTACAAACACGGATCTAGCACGTCGAAATAACTAATACCATAGCTGGCTGGCAAAGAAGCTGAAATAATTAATGAAGCGATTCGCGATACCATTTTAGACGAGCGCGTACGAACGACTGCTTCTTTCGATCGCGCGTACGTACCACGGAGATCGCGGTACGCTGCCGTTTAAACAACCAGAATCACAGAGTCATCCTCCGTCTGTTATTACGTCGATCGTCAACTCGTCGTCGTCGTTGTCCCCCTGCGTTTCGACGATAATCGATCGACGTTTCGCCAAATCTCCAGGTATTTGACGCGCACTAGAAACTGGAAACGGAAACCTGAAGCGAAGAGGCGGTAAAGGGGGAAAGGGGGAAAGGGGGGAAAGGGGGAAAGGAAAGGAAACGTCGGTCGTGGAAGAGCTGGAACCGTGGACACGAAGAATCGTGCGGGCCGAGAGAAGCGGGAACGAAACGGCAGGTCAGAAAATAAGAGAAGAGTAGCAGGGGAGGCAGACAGGTTGCGAGAGATTGCGCGATTGGTACCCGGAGCTAAACGCGTTAACCACGAAGAGCTCGTTCGGGAAATATGCGGGCCTTGGTCGTAACCTATGTAGCGAGCGATCCTGCGAGCACGTGCTTCTTCGGTTCGTTTATCAGTGGTGGGTTAATTCGCCGTTTAGAGGCCGTCGGTCGCTTGCATTATAAAGCAAAATGATTCTAGCGATAGGGCTTCGTTAACCATCGTTAATTAAGACATTATCACGTCATAATGATCTCGAGACCGAGCTTTAACGAATGAATGAAACACGCCTCATAAATAATTAATCCACGGATCAAGCTCTAGCCAGTGGCCGTGCGCGCCGGTCACTAAGGAGGCGAAAACAACGGAGGACCGTGCAGTCGTCGCGAGCCCATCGTTCGCGCGAGTACTCGCAAGTAACCGCGAATCGAACTACTCTACGCGAGTAGAACGAGCACGCGTTTGTTCACCACCCGGGCCTGTTACGTTATTCTCGTTCGCGAGATTCGGAGATCGCCGAGATGGACGAAGGGGCCGGTAACGAACGAGATGGCGATTTCGGTTCGCGCGGTCGACCCATAAAGCGAGAAAGCACGATCCGCGCTCGCTCGGCTAAGAACGAAAGCGCGGCTGACCCGTAACGCTGCGGCGATACCGGCCAACAGCCGACCAACGAGATTATCGCGTACACGAGCCGAGAACTAGAGATCGATTAATAAACGTTGCTCGGTCTTTTTTTGTCGCTTCCGAGAAATTCATTATTAAACCGCGCTTGTATCTCGATGCGCAATTTGCACGTGACGCGGTCACGTAACGCGGAGCGGCGCGCGAGGAGAACTTTATTTATGGTCTGCTATGGCCGTTCGTTAATCAAACCGATTGCAACCGAATCGTTGCGTGTACCAGCTACCGTATTTTCAATTGATCCCATGCCAACAGTTGCACGGCCATCGCCGCGGTCATCGCTTATCGCCTATCGACGATTTCGTCGGAGATTAATCGACCGCGTCGTTCGCCATCGGTGAAGTTTCAGAGTCACGATGCAACGTGTACCTCTCTCTCTCTCTCTCTCTCTCTCTCTCTCTCTCTCGGCTTCTCTCAGCTATTAAGAGCGGCCAACGACTCGTTGGCAGCGATTTCGCGCGGAAAAGAGCCGGTCTTGCGCGGGGTCGACGCTGTACAGTGCCCGTTGACACTTGCCCCGGGGGCCGCTACCGTGTGTAAAATCGCGCGAGGACAAGAGCCGCTTAATTCAAAACGCGTATCGCGAAAAGTCACGAGCACGTATGTACGTAGGTACGTACGTACGTACGTATGTACGTACGTAGCTATACCGGCTTCCTGCGTCGTACCTGTTCCCCCATGCCGGTTCGCTCCGCCACGCTTAGTTACGTCTAGATATACCGGAAAATCCGGTATGTGACACGACCTGCCCTTCCCGTTTCGTAAAGTACCTTTTTTTCGTTCTGCTCGTCCTTTCAACCGCGAGAAACGCCAACGTAAGCAAACCAGTTTGTCCGCGTAACGTACCGCCGCGACGGTGACGGCGACGAAAGAATCGCGCAAAAATCGTATCGCCGATCGTTTCTTCGATCTGAATTCGAAAGGCCGTGGAGCCGTCCGATCGCGGTTTACCTTGTGCCGTCTTACGCGCGTCTCGAATGCGCGATAGCGTCGCGCGCGCCTATTCCGCGATTTGCGTTTCACCGGAGAAACGGACGACGAACGGAGAGACGCGATCGAAAAAAACAGCGCGAGCGTGATAAACACCGAGCGCGAGAAGAGAAGTCGGAAATCGTGTTTCGTTGCCGGATAACAAGATTACGATCCGTGGTAGTCGGCTGGCGAATCAACGACGCGACGACGATCGAAAACGGTCGATGCCGGTGTGCAAATGCGGTTTTTACGGCGCATCGTTTTCCCATTCGTCGGCGCGTCGACGCGTACGAGTCGTCGATCTCGAAAATTTCCGTCGTTGACTTTAGATCGCGCGTCACGATCCCTACGCGTTTTCTTCTCTTTTCCCGCATTTTTCCTCCTTGTCCATTCTTCTCTTTCTTTTCCTTTTTTTCTCCTCTTCTTTTTTTTTCGAGACACAGGTTGCGCTTGTCTTGCGGCACGATTACCATACGATCTGCATATCCTCCTCTTCTCCTCCCGTCGACCACTTCCCGTAGCTGTAAATAGTCCCGCGCGGCGCTCGCCGATCGCCACGTAAAATTGTGCGAGAACTCGACGGGTCGTATTTAAATATGTAACGCGATCACGGTTTCGCGCGTTCTCTCCTGCCTCGTCGAACGATCTCTCGCCGACTTCTGAAATATCTCTCGCCTTCCAAGAGATATACAACGGCGCTTTCGCGAGCGACGAGCGACGCCCCTCGTTCGACAGAGACGCAACCATTTCAACGGCGAGCAGATAAAGTCGTGGCTATTTAACGGGGCGTTAATGATATTCCGAACGATGCTGTAATAGTTAGTTACGAGTTGGCGATACTCGAAGCTCGAACGTTGCAATTATGTAGCTGCTAACGTTACATCTAGCGCTACCAATTACACGTACAAAGATACGGCTGTTGAAAGTCAAAGGTAGACATTAGCAATACGATAATGCGTAACTCGTTGATGTCTGCGATTCGAAATTACGGCAGGTACGCGCCTCCGTGCAACGATACCGATCGATCCTGGTCACGTATGTCAAGGTTAGATCGCTTGCGCGCTACCAGAAGAAACGGCTGGATTCCGCGCTGGAACGTAACGCGCGTCCCGTTCGACCGCTCTCTCGTCTTTCCGGATTTTCGTCGTTCGACACTGCCGTCGAATTCGACCAAGATTCGACGATTTCGCGCCTCTTTCAAACTTTCTCGTACCTCCCACTTCTACGTCAGACACACCTCCCGATTTGACGAATACTGGTTTACGGTGGCTTCGGGTTGCTGCACGTTCAGCGGCAAAGTGAACGGTGTCGCGCGATATTCGACGTGCGTGTTCGTGTCCGCGATAGGCGAGTTAACGGAGAACACAGGTGTCACGAGGCTCGTACGCACGCGTGTACACACAGAGCACGCCCAACGCTCGCTATGTCACCGAGGCCTCCTTCGAGCTGAACTCGTTTAGACGCGATAAAAGGCCCCCGTTTAAATTTATGCGTTATTTTGCACGCTCTGGTCAAAGGTCATCCGCGTATAGAACCGAGAACGCGCGCATTGTCCACACCGGCATCGCCGTAATTTCCATCCCGTTCTTTCTTCTTGCGACGATCCGATCGTTGGCCCGTTCTCGCCGTTCCAGTACCGACGCCTCGAATTTCGTTTCTCTCGGCGTACCGCTCGCGCGTCGGTATCCAAAAGAAAAAAAAAGAAAAAAAAAGCGATGAAATCAGCAGAGAGGAAAAACTGTAACCGGTTGGCGATACGCAAAGCGCGTGCAAACGCCGCGACGTCTTTCACATATCTGGAAAAACAACCTTGGTTCCGCGTGATCTTCGATTCGACGTGCCGTACCGTTACCGTCGCCGCTGCGAAACTTTCGTACGTTACGTCGGCCGAATCCTTTCCAATGGAACTGTAACTTACGCAGACGCGTTAACGAAACGCAAGGTCGACGCGTCAACTTCACCTGCTCGAATATTTTCTATCTACCATCCGATCTTCCTCTACGTGGCCAGTTTTTCCTACACCGTGTCGACTAATTAGCCCTCACCCCGAAATATGTATCGGACACGCATATTCCTCGGCACGTTACAACGGTTACAGAGGCGTTTTTTTACACGGCTACTCGCTCCCCTCTTCGCTGGTCGAGCGGCACCTGGCGCGACATCGCAGGTTAATTTTCGTCGGGCAGCGTGAAACAGCTTGGACGAACCGAGCGCGACCAACTAAAAGGTCAACGTCGTTCCCCGGAGAAACGACGGTCGCGGCAGGCTATCGCTTCAGATTTTTGATAGTTAACTGCCGCGCGTAGCCAATAATTCCTGTCGTCGTGTTCCGTTGAGAGGAAATTAAGCGAACCTCGATATCGAGCTTGTTCGTCCGCGTCCGATGGTCCAATCAGGGTCAGCGAGATCGGCTTTCTTGCCAGATTTACTGCCTGTGGTAAGATTCCACTAACATTACGCCGTCGTTGGTCGAAAACGTAGCTCGATCGAGCGTCCGCCGTCGGATCAAGTTCGAAATCGAGACTAGCCGCTGTTCGGCTAAAATCGTCGAAGTTTCGAACCCGTGGCCGGGTTTAAACGGCCATCGAATCGAGAACAGAGGGGAGAATTTCCCGACGGAAAGACGGACGAACTTTTAGCCGAGTGTCGAGCGTGGAAAGATCGAAAACGGAGGTTGGCCTGGTTGGCGAACGATCACGTGCCGTCTGGAATCGTTGGGAGCGGTCGCCTAGTTGGAAACCTTTCGAACGGTATCTCGGACGAAATCGACGATACGAACGAACGCGAAGAATCAGCGTGGCGGAACGGCCGCGACTGCTAGATGACGATTATGGTTTTTCCGCGGACGTTCGGAACGAACGGCTGGATCAGGCGGTTGTTGGCAGCCGGACGACCCACACGGCGATCCAGACGAGTTAGTCAGTCGGTCGGTCGGTCGGTCGGTCGGGCGTGTGCGGTCTCATACGGAGAGTCTTACCGTGGTTGGAACGAGCCAAGAGCTGTCAAGGATGGCCGCCATCCATGCGAGCTACGCAGCTCGTGTCGCAACTTCCATCCGACTACATCATCGATGTGCACACCTTGTACTTTAAAAAACTACGTTGCGCGCTCGTCTCTCGTCTAGAACGTCCGAGATAAAAATCGGCGGCTAGCGTCGTTGCTTTTATCGCCAACCTGAATAATTTCTGAATACAGACGCGGCCGCGTTTCCAATCGAACCACGTAACTCCGTTTCTTCGATTGTTTTTCGCTTTGGTCGTAGAATCGAAGTTGCACGATTTTGCGAGACGAAACGTCGCAACGTATTCTCGGACGAAGGTTTTTTCCCTACGGTATGCGCGAGTAGTCAAGGATGTCCAGCACGGTGCAAGTTGTCGCTACGTGTCGCAATGTTCATTCGACGACGTCATCTGTGTCCACGAGAGACACCTTAACGAGCGCTCGTTCAGGTTCGCTCGAACGGCCGGCAAAACTCGTACTTAACGCGCTCGATTGCGTAAATGGGCATAGTACGATCGAACGGAAAGATGCGACGGCGAAGCGAGACGAAAACTCCAGCCGGATACCGTGACTTTTATCGCGTTCGATCGGCGATCGCGACCCAATTGCCGCCACGATTTTCGTGGCACTGGTTGCCCATGGATCTCCCAAGAGATTACGAGCCGGGGTATTCATCGATTCGCAATCGGTCGCCGAAAACGACGTGAAATCACGCGAAACACGACGAGGAGAATGAAGACGAAATGAGAAGAAGAAGAAGAAAAAGAAGAAGAAGAAGATAAGAAGAAGAAGAAGAAGAAGAAGAAGAAGCAGAAGTAAGAGAGAAAAAAAAGAGGGTACCTCGGAATTCGAGCTTACGAAACGTTGATGAGGAAACGTGCCAGGGACGAAAGAGCGAAGGGAAAGACTCGATCTTCGGATTCCGCCGGAGTCTAGAGGGAACGAATGCCTGGAAGGCCGACGACATTTCGAGTCGTCGTTACATCATCGACAGAACCAGATCGTCGTAGATACCAGAGAAAATCAGCCGTGACTAAACTTCGCCGTTCGCCGTTTTACCGGATAAATCGGAACTTTTGCGGTAACGATCGGCCGCGATCGTTTCCTCTTTTCGTAAAAAACGGGGGAAAAAAGGGCGAAGAGAAAGGGAGAAGGGAGACCGCCGAGAGGTTGGTCGACGAGAGAAGAGGAGCGAAGGAGCTAATTACGAATGCATTGGATAATAACGCGGTGTGGCATCTCCTATAAAAGGATCTCGAAACGACTCGTGGTACCGGATGTGCCGCGGCGGTGACGACGACGACCGCGGCTACAACGACGCTCGCTACTTTGCTCGCAGACAAAAATCGCCGCGCTAATTAGAACCGGTAACCCGACGCGACGAGACGCGCGCGTTACGCGAAATGTTAATTTGCGATTCGATTCCCCGGAGGTTAATGATAATTTAGTAGGCGAAACGCGGACGTCGTTTCAGCGGTTTACCGTTACCTAGATTTTACGAGGTTCGTGCGAAACCCAATTCGAAAGAGGGAAAGATCGTGGCATCCGGAAAGGAGAAACTACACGATACGAGGTAGTGTAAGGTAGAGAGTGAAATGACGGGGCAAGGGATAGAGAGACAACGGCGAGGCACGAACGGTGTCCGGCACTCTCGAGATAGTAGCTGTCGATCGTACGTGGAAACCGTCGCCTCGGGGACGGACAGCCTACTTGAATGCAGAATTGCGTCGTACATTGTGTTTGTTTTATTAATGCGGCTCGACCTTGTGGCTTTCGTGCGGCGCACACCGCCGCGCATAAATACCTCCGTCACCCTTTCCTCCGGACGAGTTCATTTAAACCGACCAACCGACCGACCGACCGACCGACCGACCGATCGATCGATCGATCCATAGATAGATCGATCGGGATATCATCGGCGAAAATTGATTCGAGGAATCCGGGCGGTATCGGTTCCGTTCCGTTCCGACCATCGATTACGAGCAATCGCTCGGCTTCCGCGCGAATCCTCCCGTCAACCGTTCGAAACTCGTTCGAGCTTAGATAAACGTATTTCGATAAAAACGCGCAACCACGCTCAACGTCCAACGTGGGAATCGGATAAATTAACCGGTTAACGCTTTACGTAATTTCCTACTCTTTGTTTTTATGTTTCTTCCGCGGCTAAATAATAACGAACGAAACGACGTCCGATCGAGTTCGCACGCGCACCTAATTAATTAATTCGTACGCGTTCCCTCGATTTTCCTCTCGGCCGATACGAGCGCGAGCCTTTACCGCGCTTATAACCAAGTTTTGTAACGAAGCGGTCAACCTAGAACTCGCCGCGACGCGTTAACTCTTGCATAATTTGCACCAACGTCGGCCGAAAGAAACGTTTATTATCGTCGTGGTCGGAGGCAGGATAGAAGGATAGAAGGAGAGAAGGAGAGAAAGAGAGAAAGAGAGAGTGGGTGGTGGCACCGGGGACTAATTTCGCGCAAGGCGAATCGTACCGGCCGCATCAGCGACAGCATCGTCCGCGACGAAACGCAACGTTAAACGTTCCCTCGTATACACCTCGAGGAAGGTCTCGGAGGTCCGAGCGTTCTCTAAGACCAGTTCTGTCACGGAGCCGCTCCCAACTCTTTAACAGCTCCCCGGCCGAAAGCCTGACCACGAACCAGTGTCGCCTGGCTTCCGTTTACCTCCGCTCTTTATCTCGATCTACGACGATCGCCGATCGAAAATTCAGGTTTCATTTTTCTCCTTCGTTTTTGCCCCCTCCGCCCCGATACGCGATACCGTACCGCTGCCCGTACCGGTTTTAGACACTCCGAGATACCTTCGAATCCGTGACTCTCGCCTCTTTTTTTTGTCTCCTCTATTTTTCCCGGTTTCTGCGTCCACGCTGGAATAATATGTAGTTCACCTTCTTCGCGGTAAAAGGGACGTTATTGCGACAGACCACGCGGCGGCGGCGGCGGTGGCAGCGGCACCGATTCCACGAGATTTCTTCCTCTTGCGAAACCAAGAATCTGCCACGGCTGACGGACGATCTCGGCCGATTTTGTCCGAGTTGCGATCAATAGCGCGCGTTTATCGCGAAAAATCGGCGATCGCGCTTGCCTATTTTCCAAAGAAATTCTATCGCGGCCAAGTATCGAGAATCCGAGGTTAAAGTGGTAAAAGCCCTGTGCAAGGAGAGAGCGAACCACGAGAGCCCCACTTTGCCGTCTCTCGCGGTGGACGAAACGCCTTAGGTACGTTTAAGCCCCGTTATCTCGATCGTGTGGCACTCGATCGTCCAGCTACTGCCTACTCTCGTCCATACTCGAGCCTCGAGGTCGTGTCAGTCGACGATAATTTACGCTCAGCACGGTGCCCGTCCCAGTGATACGGTGCCGTTCGCGCGAGAAAATGCCTCGATGCCTCCACGTGTCGCTTCGTTTCGCTTCACGCTCGTTCCGCGACACGGTCCTTGAATTAGCGCGACGCCGTGCCGTCTTCACCCCGAAGCGCGTACCTGCGATCGCCTTCGCCGGATGATTTTCCTTCGATATCTCGAAGCTCGTTCCATACGACGCGCAACCGACCTCGTAGGAAATTTCCAACGCCGCGAATCGCTTCGTCGCGGTCTCGTGGAATTTGCGAAAAAGAACAGCGATCGTGGATCGAGCGGTCTCGTTCGAACGGCAAAAGGAAAACGAGCGGCTACTAGGAAAAAAAGCCTCGGTTGTTTGCACATGTACGTGTACCTGTCCTCTCCTATGTACTGCCACGCGACCGAACATCGGTCGTACCGAGCTACGAGAGTGCGCGCGCATCGTTTTTACGAGTATACGTAGCTGCGTATAGCGCATGTATACGTGTCTATATGTATATACATACTATATATATTATACATATATAGATATATATATATATATATATACATATATAATGTACAAACGTTTATAAATGGTCTAGAGTCGCGATCCCGCTCGCCTTCGTCACCGCGGAATTACGCAATAAGTAGAAGTCGTTTGGTTGGCTTCGACTGCTGGTTGGCCGTTTCCACGGAGCTGGACAACCTCGCGAAGACAGAAACGACTCGGTGCTGCGCACAACATCGATATCGCGAGTCGTTTCGCGATTCGTACGACCGCGATTAATACGCCGGTGCTTCTCGAGTCGATCGTGAGAATCGCTCGATCATTCCAGTTAGACGGAAGTCGCGAAAGAGTCCAAAGTCAGCGACGAAGTCGGCGTTCGATCGTAAGTGCCGTCCAACGTCCACGAAACGATTCGTAACGTTCGGATTACGGGATACGTTAGATACTGGACGTCGGTAGATGGAAGAATCGAGATAGAAATCGCGGCGACGAGTTGCCGCCTAAAATTGGCTATTCGCTACAAGTAGGCCCGGCCACGATATTCCCCGTCTCCGGAGGCGACCTTTCGTTAACAAACATTATCGGTGGGATTTCGAGGCACACACGAGCGTCGTTCTTCCCAAACCGAGTAGTCATAAATCGAACTTTCCCCCGGAGCTGGCGCGCACAGTCGACCTCGTTCGAGACGGCCCGGTGTTCGAAGCGACGCGACGCGTCTCGTCTTCCGCAGGACGAGCAGAGGCGTTAAGGCGCGTACACGTATCCCGAGGCACTTACAGGCTATCGATGTCTTTTGTTTTTAGCACGCCGGGTGACATTTCGACCGACTAGGCCAACCTTGATGGCAACACGTTGAAATTCCGCTTATACCGTTCTTTCGTTCTCGCGTTCCTTCTCTCGCAGAAGGTGGCGCGCGAGACAGCCGCAAATCGTGAATATAAATTCTTCGAGCGTCTTCGAAAAGCTAGCACGCCGAAATAATGAATCGTGACTAAAATTATAGTTCGGCTAGAGCCGTAGATAAGCACGGTCCACGCTATCCATGCTTCAATGTCGGATTTTTTCTGTCGAACGAGGGGAAACCCGTGTTCGTACTTGGACACGAGGAGCGACGCTAGTGACGGAAATTGCGCCACTCGAAAACAACCGCTTCTGTCACCTCGCTCGACCGATCACTTTTTATCGGACCCGCGACATTTGCATAGAGCCAAGTTGGGGAAAAAAACACGTCGGCTTTCGTCAACGAACGACACACGGTCGGCGTTAAGGCTGGCGATCGATTTCTCCGGTCTCGCATTAAGATTTCGAAGCGAACCGGCCGCGTCTCGCCGAGGAAGTCACGAAGCCTTTTCCTTATCGGTCGCGATGCACCGTGACTCGGCTGAACTTGAGGCAAGGTCGCGCGAATCGCGGCTAACGAGACGCAACGCTCACGCGCTGCGATTTCGCAACGCGTAACCTCTAAGTTGGAATGCGTTTAACGCTCGACGCCTACGGGACGCCTGTACAGCCGCGCCAAGAGCCTTGACGAACGGCGAGTCGTTGCAACACGACGATCCTTTGAATCTCGGCTGACTGCCGACTTACAGACGCCCGTTCTCTGCCCGTTCGCAAAATCCGACGTACCCTGGAAAAATTCTCAGATGATTTTGGCGTAGGACCCGCAGCATGGCAATGAAATACTCCCGCGGTGTTTAACGGCGTATTTATCGACGATTCTCGCTATCGACTCTTTTCGTACGACTCTCGATTCTCACTAACTCGGTTACGACTCAACCGTTTTCCCGGTCCGATTCGTTTCCTTCGTCGCCCCTCGATATCACCGCTACGCGCGCGTTCGTCCTTTCAAGTATTCGGCGGAAGGACCGTAGGAATATATCGATGACGCGTTAGGTCTGTCGTCACTTACGCTTCGGCGATGTTACTCGAAACAGTTGGAAAGCTTTGTCGTCGAGTGCCGCTACGATTCTTTCTTCGTCCGTAACCGTCGTGTCGCGAGTTCGAAAGAGAATTTACGCGTCCGTCCCGTTGCTACTAAGAAGCAACGGGCTCGACTACGCTTCCGCACTTTTTTCAGATACTTGAAAAACGATCTCCGCTTGGAAGTTTGCGCGAAGTATCGTCGATCGACGACACCGGGTTGATTGGAAGTTACGAGACGAGATCGCCGATCGTTATCTCGATTCCGTTAATTGCCAATCGAGAGAGTAGCGCCGGCCCGATAGAGCGTAACGCGGATCGCCGGTATCGAGAAACGTGGAAACGCCGTGCCGCGCTCCAGGCCAGGAAAAACGAACGCGACCGAGCAGAGGTTCGTTCGTCTGGCCGATTTCGCAACAAAGGGACGCGAGCGTGCATCCACCCCCGTGTTGGGTCGTGGCGAAACGGATCGAAAAGAATCATGGTAGCCGATAGTCGGCGGGAGAATCCCGATAAAGGGTGGTTGGCGGATATAATAGATGACGGCGGGTCCCCGCAGTCGAAACGTCGATGGTTTCGGGTACGGGGGCCCTTATCCGAAGGTATCGGGCCCTAGTTAAGCGGCCGCTGGAGCACTAGATCAACGACAAGTTTCGGCTTTTTGGCTTTCATGTGTCCGATTGGGGGCCCCCATCGGGGGCTTATAAGAGGCCGCGGTTACGAGCCGACGAAGCCTCTGCCTCCTAACTCCTAACAAATAGAAGACGCATGCACGATCGCTTCCCTCGTTTCTTCTCTCTCCGTCGTCTCTCTTCCGTCCCCGAGGCACCGATATAACCTCCGCCTGTTCCCCTTTCCTTCCTACTAGCTGGACCAAGTTGCTGGACCGTTCCCGAAATTCGTTTCTCCGCTTGTTCCGAGAGGGCCGAGAGCTGGATAGAAGAGGAGAAAATCGAGCAAAAGCCGCCGCTGGTCTCTCGATAGGACCCTCCGCTCGAATCGGGGACCGGAGGAAGCGGCACACCGGCGGGGCCAGCCCTGCTTCCTCCCTCTGTTCCAGCCACCGCGCCGGTCACCAGGATAAAACGGTGCGGAAGGAATTTGGCGGAGGGCTGTAAATATTATAAAGTGACGCTACGCAGAATGCGGCAGCTCAAAGATGCGACTCGGGAGGAGGACAATGCCAGCGAGCGACGGGAGCCCGAGGGGGCCACCAGAACCCACACCAACCCTCCGACGTGAATTACGTTCCGCAGAAAATAACTCGCGCCACCGTTCGCGATGGGGTGTCCTTGGGCCTCCACCCTCCGCCCACCCTTTCTCGTCTCGTCCTCGTGATTTCTACGCGATCCGTCGACGACGTCTCTCCGCTCCGGCCATCCTGCTCTCCGACCGGACACCGTCTTTCTTTTTTTTCTTTTTTTTTTTTTTTTCCTTTTTCCGTAATCTTCGGGCGTGTAGCGCGGTCGCGACGCTTGGACGTATCGTTGCGTGCGTTTCACGAGGATTTCGTAATCGGCGATACGATGCGACGCCATCGGAACAACGATGTACACACCGATATGTCGGTTCGATGATGCTGCTGCCGTCGGTCACCGGTTGTACAAGGTTAACGTCTTCGATACTAGGAAACGCGACGACGTTCTCTCGGTCTTGTCGGCAAGAGACCGAGAGAAGCGTGGACCGGAGCTGATGCACGCGTGCTGCCTCGTGGATATGGCAGACCGACCATAACTTATTCACGCGTATGGCTATGGTACCTGACACGTAACACTGTTCCGAGGTCGAGGGCCTCTCTCTCTCTTTCTCTCTCCATTACTCTCTCCCTCTCTCCCTCGCCGTGCCGCCTCGTGGCGACGTAAGCGTAGAAACGCACCGTACAGATCCCTCCGAAGCACCAACTTACGAGTTACGTATGCACGCGTCACCGACTACACCGCCGATCGGAGCTATTATCCGTGTCTCCTGGTGGTAAGTGAAAGGCACGGTAGTTCCACTGCTGTGCGCGAAATCATAATCCTCCGATTACCTGTACACGCCGTTAGAATAATAACCTTAATAGATTGGAGTTACGCTACCGCGATGACAACAACTCGACTTAATCGTTGGCTACTTCGAGGCTCGATTATCCGCTGCGCGTACGCGTGCACGAGTCGGGCAAACGTGTCTGACGCGGTGCCCGTAGAAGAACCGACGACGACACGGTGTGCAGGGCGAGAAACCAAGTAGATGCAGCACTGTCGAAGAAGACGCGTCCGAAGGGAGATCGGTCAAGGGTAAAAGCGAGGGTCTGCCGGACCGTGGGCCCCCGCGGGGCACGTTTAGCTCGTAGCACGCTCAAACGGGCCCGAAGGAGTAGGTGCAGACCTCTGAAGGTGCAGCGCACAAAAGGGTGGGATGTGCCGTGCGCAGACGAAAAAAAGGAAATTAAACGAGTCGGCTTTTAACATTGCCGAGAATAGCTGAACACGGCACCGACGCCACGGGATAACGTGAAACGCTCGCCTTCGAATTTACTCGAAATTACAGGATTTCGCACGCTCGCTCGTGCTCGCTTCGCGACGATTCGTGCACGATCCTCCAGGAGAAACTTCCTTCCAGCCGTCAAGTGTAACCGCTGCCAACGGTCTCCGGTTCGGTAGCCACGTTCGCGGCAACGTTACGCGGATACGCGTTGAAGACGATTCGGAAGCGCGCGCACGGTAGGCAACAACGATGCCGAGGAACGACGATGCCTGTCGTACAAACCGCAAAACCGCAACCACCGTAAACGCAAGCACGCGCCTGTCGGGGCCACGTGGAAATCTCGGCTCGTTCGTAACCCCTTCCGAGCGAACGACCATTTCCAATTTTCGATCGCCGATGGTTAGCCGCTGATCGACCCGAGACCCGCGGCGTTCGAAATTGCCATCTCGGAAAAATTGCCTTTCGCTCGTTGGCTTCGCTTCGCGTTTCGCGCTCTTGCAGCTGTAACTTGCGAACGGCGTAATTCGTAAATCGAACGGCCACGCGAAAGTGAAATCGAAGATGCGAGATCGAACTAGTTGCAGGCTCTCTTTGGGGATCTGCTGTTTCTGTGGTAGAGGCGGAGATCGCAGGAGAAAGCAGCGAAGACGGAGATAGAAGGAGAGGAGCGGGATGCGCGAAGGGTTCGGAGAGGCAAGAGAAAAGGGGAAGGAAAGGAAGGGAAAGGAAAGGCAGGAAAGAGAAGAGAGTTAGGTGGTTGTAGAAGGGCGAGGAGGGGAGGGTCGGGAGAGGGAAGACAGGTGATGCTGGGCCCGAGGCTGGGCACGGGGAGAACGCAGACGCACGTTTTACGCATCCTACTCAGGCACGCACACAGTAACGCGACGCACGGGACGCACACGATTCCAACACACAACCGCAGAAGGCATTTTAACACACGGCATTCCTGTTGTCGGGCTGCCCCGGGATGGTTCAGCTGGCAACGTGGCTGGTGTTAAAGTCTGCTTCACAAGAGAGCCGCGCGGTGCCTCGTGGCGACCGAGCGTTATCGTTACGGGGAATTCGATGCAACGCGATATTCGCATCGGTTTACACACGGCTAACGGAGTACGATCGCGTCCCACGGCGTAGAAACGCGTTGGACGCGGCGCAGCTCGCGCGGACGAGCCATTCGCGAATCTTTCGCGTTGCTTTCACGGCTCGCGATCGCTGGTCGCGCGCGCCGATCGAACTTTCCGTCATCTCGCGATGACGCGATCGCCGATCGCGACGATACGATGGAAAACCGGTGAATCGTCGACGAGAGAGAGATAGAGAGAGAGAGAGAGAGAGAGAGAGATCGCGTTAGGACGAAGACGTGGAGCGTTTAGTTTCGAATTCGAGACAGCGCTCGGCGTTTAACGCTTTCGTGTAGGGACACGGTGGAACGTCGTCGGTGAGGCAGCGGTAGTGGTGTGGCATCGGCAAACACAATACCCGTGCATTTACATGTGCATACAAACAACGCGGCGGGAATTATACTTACGGGAATGCAGGTTGTACGTACGACACACGGAGACAGGGGTGGAAAGGAGATGGAAAAGGTGGAGGAGAAGGCGACGAAGGAGCGAGAACTCGGTATGGGAGGGCCCGTTGCCGCAGCCTGACAAATACACAATAATATACATGCTCGACCCGTATCTCGCCTCGTACCTTTCGCTTCCAATGGACAATTTCGCATCGACGAAAGTGGATGCCGTATAACTACTCCCGATTACGTGATAAGTAGTCTCGGAGAGGTCGAGAACGGAACACGGGCCGCCGGTTGTATTTAAAGGTCAGAAATCTAGCGGTAAATCATCGGGAAGAGAACTTTTGAAACTCGAAATGCCGATCGTGCCGCTCGAGACGCGATAAAAACCGAGCGACGCGACGTTTCTTCGATCCCCATGACCGGCCACGAACAAGTTAACACCTCGTTTGGGGAATTTCTCCACGCGCGTTAATTTGGCAGAAAGCGGATTTCCTCGAGCGGATCGAGCTAGGAACCGATGCAGCGTCGATCGGTCGCGCAGCGAAAGCAGGTGAATTCGGACGCGAATCGTTCTGAAAGTTAAATCGAGGAGGGGGGGGGGGGGGGAGGGGGCGATCCACGGGGGCGAAACGAATCGCGAACGAGCCGCGGTTTATCATCGACGTCGTCCTCTCGATCGATATCGAGGGGCGATTTAACGACGCGCGGCGATCGATCGGACCGTGACGAGCAGCCGAGCCGAGACGTCCCGTGAATAACGAAGATCGCGAGCAGAGACGGCCCTTCCATATCAAACTCATTAAACGACCGGATTCGTCTTCTTCCTCGCTCCCGTCTATTCGCGGCTCCTTTGCACGCGATTCTTCCACCGAGCTGTCCACGCACGCACGCGCGCAACGTTACACGAATGCGTACAGCCTCGCGGCAGGGAGAGAAAGACACTGCGAGATCAATTACTCTATCGCTATTGAATAATAATACAATGCGCAACCTCTCGATCGATCGGCGTGTGCGTGCATACGTTTCGCGTCCACGCAAGCTTCCCTTCTCCGTCCATACTCTCCCTCCTCCAGAAATCTTTCTCTTTCTCCCTCTCTCATCTGACGAGCCGTTCGCTCTATCCAACGGTGCACGGGCCCCTCTTTCTCCTTCTTTTGGTCCGGCAACCACTCTGCCTGGTCGCGTTACAGCGTATAAAGTTGCCATCGCGCGTTCGTCCGTGTTCATTCATAGGGGTCCAGTGAATGGCGCGTCGGTAAGCGTGTAGTAAACGCATCGTGGTATACACGGTTGCGTTTGCGTTTGCGCTCCAGAGAGAAAGAGAGTGAGAGAGAGAGAGAGAGAGAACGCCTTCCCGTGGTTTCTTCGATATCTTTCAGCTTTCCACGACGATCGTTCGTCGATCCGTCTTCTCCTCGCGATCGAGGCGCTTTCCTCGCCTCTGCGGACCGTTCAGACTCGAGAGAAAACAACGCGACGAACGCGTGTACGCACGGATTTTCCTTCTCGCCGTGGTTTTCCATCGGCCTTCGCTACCAGCGAACGCGCGTATCTCCGCGCTAACGTATCTACCCGCTGCGAAGCGTTGCTTTCTCGCTCTGTCTCGTTCGCAGCCAACGATCGCGAACAAATCCACGGGATGCTGGGTCATCGGCTTCGCCGACGTGTCACGGCGAAGGAGGCAGTTTTGCGAGCAAAAACCGAGCTCGCGCACCGCCGGTCACCGCCGACGTCGATGTTCCTTCGTGGCGGTTCGAGAGACGCGCGTGACCCGATGCATCGCGATCCGTTTCGTTGCGTGCTGCTTCCGAGTATTCGAGGACGAGTTGGTTGAAAAGGTCGCTACAGACGGACACCACGATCCCCGAATCTCGGAAGGTCGGAGCCGCAGGCTCGATCGGCTCGTTAGAAGGTCTCGTTCCGAAAACTCCCTACCGAAAACTCGTTGCAACGAGATAGGAAGTTGATAGACACGGTGTGGCGCGTGCCCGATCACGCGACGATAGAAACAAAATCGCCGTGAAGGAAACCGTGGATTCTCGAAAAGACTGGAGGCGTTACTCCGAGAAACGACGATGTTTCGCCGCAGATAATTGTAGCCTATCGGAGTTTGTTGTCGGTTCCCGGTAACGCTTCGTCGATTCGCCGCAAACGTCGAAGCCGGATGGCTTGAGGATCTACGCGCCGGTCACGGCGACCGACGACGGAGAAAAACACCGGAACGAAAATAACCGCACGACGTAGATCGCCACCCTGATTATGGTTATTAGGAACGTTACCGGCGCTCGTCTAAACGATAATTGGAATTATCTGCGGACCAAGAAATTACGACGACGCCCGGGGTAGGATCGTTCGGCGGACGACCTAACGAAAACTGCGCGCCGATGGCCTACTTTCGAGACCGACCCGGCGGCATCTTGCGACGCCGAAGTTTCCAACCCTTTCCAGCTGCAACGCGATCGCTGCAAACGAACGAGGGATAAGAATCACGACCGGTAAGGCACCTCGGCAGGGACGATGGACTCGAAAGGGGGCCCACCCTTTCTCCTCGTCTTTTTGGGACTGTTTCCGCGACGAAATCCCTTACCGACGAGAGGCAACAGATGGAGCGGCCAGGCGAACGGGGATGCTGCCGTTTTCTCTCAGACCCTTCTCTATCCGACTCAAGGTTACCGATATCGAAGGGCAGCCGTCGACTTTTGCTCCGATTCCTGCGCTCGTAGATGTCGCTATGACGTGGGTTTCGCGGAAACGAGCGAGGACCCGTTTCTCCGATGAAAATCGGCCAGCGAATCGCGGCCGTAAGTCGGGCATCGGATTAGTTCGGGCGAAGCAACGCGACGACAGGTGATACCGAGCGACGATCGTGTTGGCCAGCAAGGAGTCTATAATAGAGAGTGGGTCAAGGCCTCGAGAAAGGTCGAACGATGGAAACTGCCAGCTCGTAGCTGCGAAACGATTCGAGTTTCGAGAGGGACGACGACGGGACGCTCTTCGCCGTTTCCATGCGTCTCTGATGCAACCGGGACTGACCCAGTCTCGTTTTCAGGCCTCGGCGTAGCGCACGCCCGCGCTGACCTCGCCCTTGCCAAGTAGAAACACCATAATAAAACTCCTCGTAAGACAGTGGGACCTCGCCTCCTCAGATTACCGAGATAACTTTAGCGTGGTCGTGGCTAACCGCCCGTCATTCATCAACCCCCACGAGAACGGACCGTCGCTCTCTCTCTCTCTTCGTTTGCCTCGGGCTAGACGCGCCTCTTTCTCCGCCGAGCGCCACTCTCCGGTGCTTTCCGCTCGGAATCGCGCGGTATCTCTTTCGGGTTCGTTCGAGCTGGCTACGTACTTACACGCACGTACGTCGCGCAGATAACGGGCCCGACCGAGATAATTCTTCTTCCACCGGCCGGCATGAATGAACCTCGAGTCCGCCCCTTTGCCTCCCCCTCGTCTACCGTAACACGAGATCCGTACGAGGATCGATAAGAGGCGAACACCGAAGGACGATCTTTTCAGGCATAATCGAGCGCGGGCTCTCTCGCGCGTTGCCTCCGGATTCGGCCGATCCGATCGAACACATCGCGCGTCTCGCGTCTACGAAAGGTTTCACGAGCTAGTCGTAAACGAGACCGAGAGAGATCTGGCACCGACTTATCCCGGTTTTACGAAAGCGTCGAGCCTCGGATTCGGTTCGCGCCGTTGTTACCCGTACGATCTCGACGTCGTAAAATCTATTCCGCGACGAAGACTTCCGGGCTACCGAGTACTTTGCGGCGCTATCGGGCAGCGAGGGTGAAAGCGGAACGGAGAAAGACCGCGAGAGAAAGGCGGGCCAAGCAATCCCAGATCGACCAATTACCTTCAATATTGTGACGCGGATTAGCGTCACGCGGCTCCGGGATTTGCATCGTATTTGCATAATTTTCGTTGCATGCCGGCGCTCTCTCGAGTAATCTTTCGAGCAACAGCGACGTCGTCGTCGATGCCGCGATTCGAGAACTCGGCGAACGAGTCGTCGTTACGGAATACGCACGGCGCGTGGATAATCGCGCGCCATCCAAGAAAACGGGACAAGGAAAGAGGAAGGTAGTAGAGTACCGAGGTAGCGAAACGATCGAACCGAGCGAAAGTCGGTCGAAGGGTTGGGGCCGAGCTGAGCCGAGAGTCGAGTCACCTATCCGGCAGAAAACAAACCGTGGAAGCGTCTGAATGCGGCGAAGGGCTCGAAAGCGTGGTCCTTAGAGGAGTCGTGCGGCCCACGCGCACCTTCTCGCCGGTTTTCTCGATGGCCCGGCGAGTGCCGTCGCTGTCGGCTCGGCTCGCACAACTGGTTTTTTAAACGCAGCCAACAACGATGCCTATACGCGCCGTGCCGCTCCTCTCTTCGCTCACGTCCCGTCTCTCTTTCGCCGTCGGTGTCTCCCGTCTCGTTTCTTTTTTACTGTTCTTTATAATCGCCAGTCGCCAGTACTCCGGGGACCGGGGACCGGGTCCCGAAAGGCTGGCCTCTCTCGCCTCTAGCCGCGAGCATTCCCCGCTGCTATTTCGGCTCCGTCGCCCTACACACCTCGCCGCCAAAATCCTGCTAAACTCGATTCTCGACCTTCTTTCGACCAACTTTTCACCACGACCGTGCTCCACCAGCGAACCATTTCTTCCATTCTTCACTCCGCTTTTCTGCCCCCAATCTAACCCCCTCTATCGAGTCGACGAAACGGCACGGAACGGTCGCGTCGGTGGTACCGACAGCCTGACCTTGATTCGAGAGGGTCGCGACGCTCCTTCGCGACGCGCACGAACGCGGGCTTCTCTATGCCGAAATTCTCGGTATTCGGAGCGAGACGAGTCCCCTCCGGTGCGAAGATGGGACCGGCGCGTCGTCGCACCGGCGAAATAGTCGAGCGGTTCTTGGTGTCCGCCGAGAGGAGCAAACGAACTACGGAATACTTGGAAGCTAGAACGAATCTCGCAGGTAATGGCGAGCGTCGACTCAACTTTATCCTCCTCGGCCAACGTATCTCTTCTCCTCTCTGTCTGTTTCTGTCTCTCTCTTTCTCTCTCTCTCTCTCTCTCTCTCTCTCTCTGTGCTTCTCTTCTTTTAGTTTTGCTGCCTCTACAAATACGTCTCTCGGTTCGCCGTGGCGGCGAGCGTTCGCGCTTACCTTTGCTCACTGATCGCGCAGTGTGTACAATGCGCGCGAGAGAACAGCTCAGAACTACGCAGGAACCAGAGGTCGACGACGGTACGCAACGGTCTTCTTTGTTTTCTTCCACGTCGCTTTATTTTCTGTCCGTTTCGATCGCAAATTTTCCGTCGCGTCAAACCGTTTCCGATCGATCGCATCGCGATTATTACCGCGATTACTACCGCGATTACTACCGCGACTACTACCGCGACTACTACCGCGATTACTATCGAGATAGCCGTGCTATCGGTCACCATGATCGCGCTTGTCCAATCAAAGAGACGTATTTTAAGCGTTACGACGTCGATGCCTATTAATTCCTTTACGAGCTCGTAAAACGATAATAGCTGTCGACCAAGTACACCATTGGCCGTCTCTACGGTGCAGGAATTCGAAAAACAGCGGGACAACGCATCGGCAGAATTTCTTTCTCGCGCTTCGCATCGCCGACGATTCAGCGGTATTCCTGCGCGTATCTCGGCGAGGAACACCGGTCGACATAATAAATCAATCGGACGACGGCTGTGTTTCTCAAGACAAAATGTTTTCGCGCTTAAGTAATATCCTGTTTTGCTTTTAAGCTCGATTTTATCGCGACGCAATGGGATAATGTCGATACTTGCACAAACAGGTGACATTCCTGCCTGCGTTTTTTTCTAAGTCGTTAACTCGTATATCTAATGCCACGCCAGTGCGTCCGGTTATAAGCACCGGTCACCGAGTGTCGCGAACACGGCTTCTTGAAATAAATCCTTCGGAAATCCTAGCTGGTATTTCGAAACACCGGTGGACTCCGCCGTTCGCTCGTTCCACTTTGCTCGTTTAGCGAAGAAAAAAATCTCGTTGGACGCGATACGCTTATTTCCCGCGTTTCTCGCCGAACCGTTTCCTCCACGAAAACCTGGTTTTGGCTGCGCCGATCGCGCGCAAGGCTGTTCGCGCGGATAACACGAGGTTAACACGGGGGTTAAGCTGGAGACGGGAAACCAAAGGGGCAATTAGCCCGCGTCTATTCGATTATTGTAATTTACTTCTCAAACACAAACAGCAGCGAACCTCGTCTCTGGATTCTACGCGGCGCACACGCGTCCCGTTTGGAAAATTCGCGAACGCGGTCCGCGAAACATTCTCCCCCGATTCCACCTTGTCTGCCGTTTGCTTCCCTTTCGCCGTCGTTCCGTGTGTTTACACGCGTCCGAACGAACGCGCACGGAGTTCGATGAATAGCGTTCGTTTAACGCCACCGAAGGTCGCGGCGAAACGAGTTTACACCGACGAAACACTCGGACCAACTCGCGGCGGCAAAAGGATGCGTCGCTGACCGAGTACCATCGGCGATGTTCGGCGAATGCTTGCGGAACGAATCGTCGCCGTTTCGCAACGAGGACCAAGGACGCGAACGAGAAAAAACCGTTGATGCCTTTTCGACAGAGGCAGAAGGGTTGGTTCGGTTGGTTGGCGCATTCATCGGATCGAAGAATGATCGATATGCATAGGTTGACGGGGCAGCGCGAACGGGTCGCGTTTTCGGTTGGACCCTCGTTTGAATAACAGTGGAAGGAAATTTCCCTAAACGGTTGCGCAGGGTCGGCTTGGCTCCAGTTGCGTGTCATAATAAAAGAAACGCGTTAACTCGGCCCGCAGCCATCGCCGGATACGCTTACCTCTTCGGTCGAGTCGCGGTGTCGCTCGTCGTCCCAGCCACCACCACTTGCCGATCGAGAGAAGAGCGGCGCACGGTGTTTGCCTGTCGATCGTAATGCTCCTTCTGCTACCTGCTCCCCATTGACGTGGCACGGGGTGCGACCAGCGCTGGGTTCGATTCGAATTTCCAACCGACCCCTTTCCGGCCCTTCGATCGAAAGGAAATTTGCATTTTCGCGTACCGCTCACGAGAAATCGATTCGGCCGATTTCGTTGCCACGATCGGCACGAACGGGTCGTTGGAACGCGACACTGGCATCGAATCGATTCCGTGGCAAGTCGTTAGAAAAACGCTAGTAGGCATCGTCGCGCGCCACGATTTTCATCGAGGAGAAATGGAACGATCGGATGTCTGCCGCTTACGGGGAATCGAGCCTATCTCCCATTGACAGGCCTGTAATGGCAAAAGGGAGAGAGACGCCTTTGGAACAGGTCGCGCGCACCTGGAGGAAGTCGTGGTTTTTCAGGTGAACGTATACGCTCGGTGCAACCTGAATCGTCCTTTTTTCTGTCCCTCCGGTGCACGGTCTCGCGTGTCGCGAGAGGCCCGCTTTCCACCGAAAAAGCAGTCGCGTCGCGTTCGCTCGCGACTCGAACGCGACGAACGAGGTGCTGCCTCTGCGAACCGTGTACTTTGCCATAGACCGTCGGAATTTCCAGTCGACGTTCCTAACTGAATTTCTAGTAGACGAACGCGCACCGTTGCGCCGCGAGAAACTGCAAAGTCCACAGAAGCCACGCGAACGCCTGGCAGCTGGAAACCGCGACGACGAATCTAATCGTAAACGCACACACGCACTCGCGCCCCTTCGCGAACAATTTATTAGATAGTCCCGGATAACTAGCAACGCTAATAAAAGGCCGGCTTGGGGAAGCTGAAACGCGATAAGAGAGTCCAGGCTTCGACTCGGTTTCCGGGTCTACTCGACTTTAGAGCGCCGCGCGGACGACTATCCTCCCACGCTCTCGACCGCGCGGCGTTTCGTCTTTGCTGGCCGAAAGAGAAAGATACGCTCTCCGATTCCTTGCAACTGGTTCAGCCGCGCGCGAAAGAAACCACCGCTGATTGCGCAGTTCTGCTCCAGTAATTGGCAAACGTCGTTCCTCGCCGCCGACTACGTCGACGAAGCGACCGTTGAAACTGACGGCGAATGATCGATCGATCGATCGATAGATCGGTCCGGCAACGCGACATTTTCCGCGTCGTTCGACGTAATTAACCGGTGGCGGCGACGCTCGCGAACGAGTTACCGTGGAAAAACGGGAAAGGCGTTCGTTCGCGTGAGAAAAGCGCGTCGGAGTGCAGGCGAAAAGAACGAGAAAGAGGAAAGAAGAGAGAAAGGAGCGCTCGGTGGACGAGGCGGTGGTAAAAGTGGTTGGATTTACGCGTCCATCGAGCGTGGTACGCACGACGTTACGTTCCGCTCGTTGTCGCTCGAAAAGCGTTGAGCAACGCCTCCACGGCGACCCGTAAATCGCGGTGTTTCGTTCGAGCGCGGATCTCTTTACGATACGCATCGACTGACGACGGCAGCCACGAAAACGACCGATCAAGTGGAACGCGTTCTACTTAGCTTGCACGCGTGCGACCGGTCGTGCGTCCGAAAATCTTTTCCTCCTCGAAATCCCCGGCCGGTTTCGCGCGTAAATCAAACGAACCGTCGGTCGAGCGTTCTTTACGCGGTGGCTGTCGTTGTCGTTCGCGTCGTTTGACGATAAGCTGACAGGCTTTTTCCATCGCGCGCGATAAATATCGACTACGAGGAGGTACGGCAGAGTGATGCAACTTTAATGGAACGAAAAAGGAATCTCGTGGGGTCATTGTGCCAAGGACGGAGAAAAGGGCCGGCGAGCTCGTGCGCGTAGATGGACGGTCAGGGAGAGAGAGAGAGAGAGAGAGAGAGTGAGAGCGAGAGAGTGAGAGGGGAAAAGAGCGTGAACGAGGGACAAGGAGAGTCGGTCATCGGTTTCCCACATTTTGTCGAAGCTTCCCTAGGCCACCTGTCCGCCTCTTTTCTCGTTCACGTATACTACCGACGGCACGAGACGAGCGTTCCAAGGATATTATTCGATGTACGATGAATCGGGCGAATTGGAGCGGGAAGAAAGGAAGAGAGGAGAGAAGGAGTTGCATCCTCTCGGGCTCGTGTCGTAGGTTGGACGTTTCGATGGACGCGTGCGAAGTATCGCCTACGATTCCCTGCATCGTCCATTCAGGCTGCATGCGCACGGGTAAGCGGTGGTAACAGGTTCACGTGGATTAGCATAATCGTCATAAAGCATGCAGCCTCGATGAATTATTTATCTGTCGGAAGAGTCGGTGTGTACGACGGAGATACGGGGAGAGAGAAAAAGTCGAAAAGGAGAAGGAACACGTACGGGGTAGCGTTATAGCGGCTCATCGGTTCTTCCTTCTTCGTCTCGTTTCTCCACGGTCGCTGTTCTTCGCTTCTTCCACGGGCTGCTACGGATGCTGGTCCGGCTCGCGAGATACGAGACAGAACGAAACGGAAGGCGACGCGAGCCAGGCGAGATAGTGCGAGCCGAAAAGAGAGAGAGAGAGAGAGAGAGAGAGAGAGAGAGAGGGAGAGAGAGCGAAAGGAAGAAAGTGGGGATCTTCCATTCTCTTCCTCGTTTCGACGAGGCGCGAGCCGGCCTCGACATTTGCATATTACGCCTGGCGTTAGGTAGCCAGTCCCGGCGATGCGTTGCATTAATTTCCGATTCCGCGACAAGGGGGATGACCTTAACCCACCGTAGGACCAGACGCGTCTGATCGCCGTGCCGCGGAAACATCGCCACGCGCTGCCTCGATCGTTCCTCGCGCTTCCGGCAAACGATTTTTTTTCGCGATACCGTGGCACGATCGACCGTGGCAACTGGAAACAAGACGTAACGTAACGGAACGTAACGTAACGCGACGCCGAGTCGAAAACGAACGCATCGAACAGTCGACGGATCGGAGAAAGTCCGTTGGAAAGCGTGAAACGGTCGCTCGGAATAACGCGACGTTAACGGTTTCTCGTGAGAGTGGTCGACCGATCGAACCCCTTGTAAACGACTGCGGATCGTTCGGAAGATGCAAACGCATCGGTGCCGTGGTGTCCTCGCCGTCGATGATTCCCCCTCTCCCGCCGACATCGGTTCGATAGGCAAAGTAGCGATGGTCGGGAACAAGAGGAGCGGAAGTCGAGAGGAGACACCGTGAGAATCTTTGCGAGAGTCTTCGCTGGTGGCAGACCGTGTTGCTTTTATTATAAATCTCCGATGATCGGTAGGAGGAGGAAGGGGGTTTACGAGGTAGCTTGGCTGTTTGAATAGGAAGAGCCCAGGTAATATGCCCATTTGAATATACCTGGTTCAGCCTCTTCCTCTACCCCTCTGTCTCTCGGCTTCTCGTTGCCAGTGGCAGTGGCCCGGTCGTTGCATAATTTAAAATTCAAGGGTTGCTGCTCTGCCGGGAAAGAGAAACTGTGCGTGGAAGAAGGCAACGCGGACGGCCGTAGAAAAAGGGTGTACGGGTGGAGAGGGTACGGGCCAGCGCGCAACCCTTCTCCTACCGATCTGGAACAATAAACACCGTGGAAAGGGTGACCCCGTGCTATCGGACGGATATATCCTCCGCTCAGGTACGCGCGATTTTGCATAGATCTCCATACGTTACGTATCCCTTTTCTCTCTTCGACCGACGTTTAAAGGTCCAGGTATACGTTCGAACGGTGTCATCCCTATGGGAAAGTGTATGCAAACCATTGTGACCCCCGCGTTCGTTCCTGCTCAACCGGGGAGAAGGGGGTGAGCGAGGGGTTGGGAAGATCACACCCCTGAGATAGACGATCGTCTCCGTGGCATCGTCGTCGAACCGTGTGCGAACCGAAATCCTTTCCTTCCGTCTTTCCTTCTTTCCTTCCTTCCTTCCTTCCTTTCTCTCGCCCGCACCCCTTCGCAAACCCTTCTGCCATTCGACGCTCTCTCTTTTTCCTCTCCTTCTCGACGAGACAATCGTGCATACGTAAATAGCTTTCGTCTCGAACGCACGGTGTATTCTCGCGTCGATGCTGCTGCTGCTGCTGCCGCTGCTGCTGCTGCTGCTGCCTCCTCGAATCGGGATCAATCGGCGCGAAAACGTAACGGACAGAGGGGATGACAGAGAGAAAACGAAAGACGAAGAAAGAAGAAGCAGCAGAAGAAGAAAGCTTCCTATTGTTGGTGGAAGAAGTAACCGCCGAAGGAACGACAACGATATCTTTTCCTAACCCAGATCCGATCGAAGCCGTCTCCACTTTCCCCCAACCCCCACCCCCCTTCAACCGCCTCGGCCGTTCGATTCGTTCGAGGCGTTTGTCTCGCACCCGTTGACGGAAACGTCGAAACGGAGAAAAAACAGAAGGAGAGTCATCGAGAATGATAATTCGCGGCGCTACGCGGTCCATCGAGCACGAACGGCCAGGTCGGCACGAGCCAGGCAGGTGCAGTCGAGGCGCACGGCCGACGTCCTTTGCACCTGATGAAATTAAAATAAACGCAGTCATCTCATTTTCATCCTCATTAGTATACGACGAACAAGTGGGTTAACGGCTTCCTACGAGCAGGAGAGACTCGGGCCCCAGACCTTCTCCCCGCTCCCCCCACCCTCTGCCGTTCAGTCCTCTCTTTCTCTCGTCTCATTCACGGGGTAAGGGAATCCCGCATAACATTAAAACCTCTAAGGCCGTCGAGCAGAGTCGGTCCTGCGTGGCTGAGTGCGCGCTCGCGCGCGCGAGCGCGCGTCTTCTCTCTTTTCATCTTTCCATCTCATCGCGGTACCAGACCGTTTCTTCGAGGTTTCCTCGAAGGTAGCGCGCGTGTACGCGACACGCGTCTCGGTTTCCTCGGCTAATCGGCGACCGCGCCGGGTCGAGGCTTTTGTTTCGAAGCCGGCAAAAAGCGTTGCGTGTTGCTCGAAATCCCTTCTCTCCATCGACTGGCTACGTCGAACCTCTGACGGTCGCGTGCCAACTAACCACCTATGAAACAGCCCGTGCCGAGCAAACCTATGCTAATGTATGCCGCGTATGCACCGTTCGTCCTTCCTTCCCTTCTCGCTCTCCGACTCGCGTTTCTTTTTCCTTCTCGCCGCCGCCACCGCCGCCGCCGCCGCCGCCGCTGCCGCCACCCTTCCACGCCTCCCTCTTTTTCGCACCTTCGCACACGTGCAACGCGCTCTCGTGCCAAGAAGCCGCGGACGCTTTTCCATCTATCCGTTCGAGTCCAAGGCCGTGGCGATTCGACGAAAAGTAGCGCGCACCACCGCGGAAAATTCGCCGTCCATCGATCTGTCTAGCGACAACCGTGGATATTGCGCCGGTTGCCGCAATCCCCACTGACCACCTGCTATAGCGTAACCGCAAGTTGCATATCGCGATTTCGTTGGATCGCGTGCGTCCGCTTTTACCGAAGAAACGCTTTCTAATTAGCGGCCGAATCGTTGCGCAATTGCGTTACGATCGAGACCGTTGCGTTATGTCGCGTCGCGTCGTTCAAAGTCGTTCGCCGATATATGTAGGTCAAACGCGTTGCCGAACACGGGCACACGTCCGCCACGTGTTGGTGTATTCTATTAAAACGATAGGAAAATGATAAAGCGGGTGATTAATGGTACCTCGTGGAAGGTGAAGGATTAATGGCGACTATAACCGCGACTACCAGATCGGCGGACGTATAATGCTAATGCGAATTGACCGATGAATACGAAAGCCCGTTACACGCTGCTGCTCGCACAGAGCCTGGTAACTTCATTAACCGTGACAAAACGAGACGCGCGGTTTCATAGAAGAATGCGAGTTGACGTCTTACTGAGCTCGCGATACGCCGCGGCGGCAAAACCCAAGCCACGCCACGCCACGCCACGCCACATCGCCATCGAACGATGTAACGTATGCGCGTGTTTGTCGTTAGGCGCGCTTAATAAATTTCCTGCTAGCGACGCGATTTATGCGTCCTCCAGCGAAAATTGTTTCGCGCGCGTTCACCGTTCGGCTATACGTCATTTTCGCGATTCCACTTGCCATTACCGCGGATCCCCCCTTCCCCGCTCTGTCCCGTCAGATTTCTTCTTCGTTTTACTGGTTTCCGCCACTTATCGCACGCTGTCCGCTGTCCGCTGTCCGTTGCGCGTCTATCGGACGTTGCACGGTTGACGCGCGGTTCGTCGAAAAATTCCTCCTCGACGTACGACAACGGCGAGCCGTTATGTACGCTAAAAGCAGAAAACTTGTCAACGCGCGCGTTCGTTCGGGTAAGGCGACCATGTGGGTGCGACTGCAACTGCGAAGTTAGGTCAGCTGGGTGGAATTCTGACGCGTATGGGTCAGAAGGCGCGACACTCCTTTCCAACTAACGGAGTTTACGCTGCTGGAAAAGTCGCGTCGTTCGCCGGCAAGCAGATATTCGGCGGAAATTTTAATCGACACGGCACACCCCGTGACTCGACCGAACTCGGTCTCGCGTCGCATTACGAAAGGAAGGGGGGTCCCCGTTATTAAAAACCGAATCGATCGAGTCGTTGTTGATGCATTTCGCTCTCTACTTACCTCCGTGGTAAGCCGTGGCGCGGCTCGATCGGCCCGTCATGAATTTTAACGAAATCTCTTTATTACTTCCCGATATCGGAACGAAAGTCCGGCCGGTTTATTAAATGAAAACAATTACGATCGGGGCTATCCGCGATTCCGATTTTAACGAGCGATTCTTTGTACGTGGGAAATTGAATTTGTTTGTTCCGGGAGGTGGCGACGTCGTTGGAGAAAAAAATCCAGCCACAACTAGCCAGCGGGCCTTTGCCAGGTCTAATGAAATTATTGGAACGCTACGCGTTTCCGTTCTTCCCGTTTCCCACCACCGAGCTATAATCGTTCGCTCCGATCGTCCCTTGATAGACGAAATTAATCGAAACGCGTTCACTCCGCAAACGCTTCGATTCGACGACGAACGAGCGAGCGATTCAGCGACCTCGTCGTACATCGAACTCGATCTCGAAAACGAGCTGCCGATTTTTACACGGTGACGTACCAAGGCGTCGTCGACGTCTTTCCACGGTTTGACGGGGCGTGAAACGTTGCGCGGATAACGAGGCTGGAACATCGAGCATTCCGCCAGGACTCCGGACTCTGACAACCAGTATTTACGATCCGAGGTTAATCTGTTCGAGAGGCAAAGTCGACGGTGAATCGATCTTTGGTCGATCCATCGTTTGTTCGAAAAATGACGGGTCGGTTGGTCGTTGTAATTGAAAGATAAAACAAACACGAAGCAACGTTGTTACAAGTATATATTTGAAAGAAACAATTTTACACAGACACCTTACAGTACACGTTGTTTTCCATACAATCGCCGTTACGATAAACGTGGCGAAAATAAAATGACGCGCGAGAGTGAAGGGTCGAAAGGGTGAAAAGGACGCGTCGCATCGATCAGCCGATCGCCGCGAAATCTCGTATCGCGATTCGTCGTGGTCGTTTGGACCGTGTTCTGAACAGGCGGCGCGGTTGCGCGACGTTTGCGCAAAAAATTATATTAAATTATCACTCGACAAATTAAACAAATTTCACCGCTGCGTGTACGCTTCATTCCACGCGGACGTACGAGCAAATATTACGTCGATAAACATAGCCGCTTCTGAAAGGATTCGCTGTGTCTCGTAACGTCGCCTAAGGTCGCTCTTCAGCCTCCGCTAACTCTCTCTATCTCTCTCTCTATCTCTCTCTCTCTCTCTCTCTCTCTTTTCCTTCGTCCCTCTCCCTGCGGTCCATCGCCGGGACTCCAGATGTCCTGCGAACAGAAAATTATCGGATCTAAGCAACGCGACCGTATCCTTATCGCGCCGTACTTTCCGACTTTCCGTATCCGCGAGAAGATTTAGCGCTGCGGCGAACGATACGAGCGTCTTGACACCTTCCAAACAGACGTTGCGCAACTCGTTAAAGACCAAAGTGTGTAAGTACGTAGCGCGACGCGGTGACATTGCTTCGGTAATGAAAGATCGCGAACGCGACGAGGTCGGAGAAAGCCGGTCGAAATAGACGTCGAACGATCGTCGACCGAAAGAAAACGTCCAAACAGCCAACGACGAGGATTACTTTTTCGCCGATAGAAGGAATTCCTGTTCGGCGATCTTTCGACTCGGCGGTGTGCGCGAATGCGTGCACGAGCTACGAGGTTGCGAATACGAACGTCGCATAGGCGACGATCGACGTGAGTCGGCCTCTATAAATAGTCGACCGCTGTGCTGCGAAAAATCACTGTTTTTACGATAATTACCGTCACTTAGTGGCCCTGCTCCTTTCATCGCGTCTCACCGTACGTCCACGCGCGTTGCCGCCTATCCGGTTCCCTGCATCGCGTTCTCCAACGTCGGCCAACATACGCCTCTATCGTAGCTACTCTATCCGCTCTGTGCAATTAACGCGCCCGACCTTTTGTTCCGCTCGCTGGATACCGGCAGCGACATACCGGCGTATAAAAGTCGAAACGCTAGATACGACGAGTCTTATCGCCAACCGACTTACGCTTTCGACTTACTTACTCGATCTGATATGGAGACGTCGCGGACGGAGATTCGCGAATCGGTCGGTCGATAGGCGAACACCGACGTGTGTGGGCACGCGTGCTCGGATCGCAAAGGTCGAACGATATAGCGGCATTCGGCAACCGCTTCTGCGGCTGTTGGTCCTCGTTGCTGCACGAGGTCTCGCGGCCGGTTAGACCGGGGCCTCACTCCCCCTCGATTCTTCCTTCCCGTCTTCCATCTCGGTCCCTGACCCTCTCCTCTGTCTTTACCCAATTGCGTCTCTCTGCCCCTCGACGTCCAGGGCCCCGTCTTCGTTTCTTTCTCCTTCCGTCGTGGTGGTTCAAATAAGTCAAGCCGCTTTTATTCTCGGTCTCTCGGATATTCTTTATAGCGGCGGTGGCATCCCTAGGCCCTCGGCCCTCCCTCCTCGATACGTATGCCGTACGTTATGAAGCGCAGGCAGCAGCACACGGCGCAAACTACAAGAAGCGAACGGGTACGGGCGGCCCTCGTGTTCGGTCCCTTACTTATTCGACAGTTTACACGCCGTGCGTTTTCGTGGCCCCCGGCGCACTTCCAATTATACGAGCTCGCGTCTCTCTTCCCTCGCCAATATTCGTATATCGACGAACACCACCGTTTCAGGGACACGCGGCGCGTATCTAGCCAATATCTATCTATGGTATCTATGGATGCCAATCGATCGTCTAATCTTCGAGAAAAATCGCGGTGAACTTGATTGCGCGAAAAACAGCTAGGAACGACTGGGCCCGAGCAGAAGAGGGCAGCGGCGGTGTTCGTTCCGTGGTGGTGGCAAACGCGTCGGGACGGTAGGTTGACGGGTCTCAGGTAAGCGGTCCTGACGCGAGTCTCGTGAAATAGCGGTTAATAATATGCGCGTCGAGTTTATGTCGCCGGTAGATTCATACGTCATGGCTTTATTGTGACGCCTCGCTAAGGTCCGGGGATCCTCGTGAGACGGCGTTTGCATAAAAATACGCCGGGTGATTGAGTACTTTAGAAAATTTAAAGGCTATAGATTACGAACCGCGCGAGGGAAACAATGCTTTGTCACGGACGTCGAGCTGGCTTCCTTCGACGCCAGCAGCAGGGGTGACCACCGGGAGGAGCGTTGCGAGAAATTTTCGAGACGATTTCCGGGGTGGCGTGATTTCACCGTCGATTTCCGGCCGGACCGCTTCTCCGACGTCACCTTTGTAATTTATCGAGCTCGGAGTGCCTCTAATATTCTCGTTTCGGCTATCGACCGCCTTAATCTCGATACTTCCAATTATGTCCGGCGAAGATGTCCTCGATACCCTGGAGAAAAGCCAGGATAGGCGAACCTCGAGAGCGAAAGACGGCGAGCGATCGAAAAGAAAGAACGAACGAAAGAAGAACGAAAGAAAAGAGGAGGAGGAGGAGGAGGAGGAGGAGGGGGAGGAGGACGGGGAGAAACGTAAAAAGAAAGAAAGAAAGAAAGGCAGGAAGAGATAGAGGAGGTTCCACCCGCGGTGAGATCCGGACGAATAGATGATTATCGGGCATATAGGAAATTGAAAGGGTGTCTAAGGAGGTGTCTAGCGAACAGTTCGCGGGGGCGGTTTTCTCGGCAGGGTGGCACTCGACTTATGGGGTCTTAAGGGTATTCGGACACCCACACGGAAAGATGCTCCTCGCCGATAGCCGCTGCCTACCTCGGATAATAGGTTCCATGGGTTTTCGAAGCACGCAGAAGCCACCTTCGTCTGTTGGATCGTCTTAGCTCCTGCCTCCCTCCCCCCCCCCCCTCGCTCTCTCTTTCTCTCTCCCTCCCTCTCTGTCTCTCTCTTTTTTAGTTAGTCTCTCGAGCCGCGTTCGAACCGAGGCGAGTCGAACCGAGCCGGGCCGAGCCACGCCGTACCGATCCGGCCGATCCAGTCGATCCGACCCGATCTTCCTTCTCTCTTTTCGTCTCGCACGCACCGTCAGGTGCACACCTCTCTGCGTTCTCCGATCGCTATCTGCCAAATCACTATCAATCACTCGCCGATCCAGACACCGGCCGCCGCTCAATGAACCAACCTTCGAACCGATCCCCGCTAAGCCACCTTTCCTCTCGCGATAAATAAATCGGACTAGCGACTTTAACGAGCCGTCTCTCTTCCTTTCTCTTTTCTTCCGGGGGACAAGCTCGATTCAAGGAGAATGGTAGTGGAGGATCAAACGCGCGCAAATAAAAAGGATCACGACTTGCTCGATAACCGTCGAAATTTTGTTTGCTCGCTCGGCGTTGCCTGTACGCCCAGCTCGGGACTGGTTCGGCCGCTCCGCGAACTCTCGTTAAGCTTCACCGTGAAATTTGGCAAGTTGCTCGCTGCTCGTGGATCATCGATCATGCCGCTGATGGGCCTTGAAACAACGCGCGACCATATCGCTGACACGGAAGCCTCCGGCTAACCAGACCGAGCTCGTCAAATCGCAATTAGACGGACGATTTAAAAGAAATTTTTCATCGGGCCGACTCGCCGCGATTCTCGTTCGGCGGCGAGGCGAGGCGAGGCGAGGCGAGGCGAGGCGAGACGAGCGATCGAGGACGCGGCTGCTCGATTCGGGAGCGAGCCGCTGTCAGCGTGCTACGTAGCACGAGAGATCGTTGTAGCGGGCAACCGGTGCGCAATGGCCCGAGACCGGGCCTTTATTATCGTCGCGCCGATACTATCGCCACGCGATTTATAAACCATCTAAGTATAAGCGCCGCGCGACAGTAGCAAACCCTTGCCAATAGCACGCTTACCGTTAGGCGAACCATACGCTGGACAAATGCGCGTGTCTTGCCCCCTCTCGATTAAATCGTTCGATCGTTTGACATCCCGCTGAAAAAACCGTTCTATTCTCGGACATTGCATCGACCTACGTTGTACGCGCGATTCCGACTAAACGGTGCGTCAACTTTCCTTCGAATCGTTGCCGTTCCTTCGCTGGGCGTGTGTCGCTCGAGAACAGTCGTAACGCTCGAGAACAGGGTTGGCAGCTTTACGCGAGGGATAGCTGCTCCAGCCGAATTCCGCCGACTTTGCGTAACCGCCGAACGAGCGTTCGAAGCGTCGCCGGTCTCCCCTAGGACTCTCCTCTTCGCCGACGAGGGCCGAAGCTGTGGCGGATTAGTCGCGAGACACTGGAACTCGCGGTGGTATCTCTAGTCGACTGGCTCGAGGCGAATCTTATGTCGACGATAGACCGTCCGACGACGAGATGCGAATTTTCTCGTCACCTCGAGCGAAAGTTGAAAGTAAATGGACGTGTGGTCGGTTTGGCAAGGCGATCGTCGTCTACACATCGTATAACCCTCGAGATAGGATTACGGGTTAAAGAAACGCGCAAGATCGGAGGAAAAGATGTGTGGCAAGAGACCAACGTTATTTCCTAAAACCAAAGTCTCCGATCGAACGACGATAATCGTACGCGCGACTTGAAAACAGTCGCTCCCCTTTCTCCTGCGTCTTCTCTCCTGATATGGGCGCTCGTATCTGTTCGTTCGGTTACCAAACTGGACATAAATTAATCCCGTCAAACGTCCTCGTTCGTTAACCGGCCCGGGTCCCGACAGTCCCCGTACTTCTCTCCACGCTCCATGCCGCTAAGCAAGGTTAATCTTAACTTACAGGTATGGGACTTGCGTAAGCCTGTCTTGTTCTGCCATCCGACCGCTTCTCTTCGACCTTTCTGTTTCTCCCGAGTCTTCGATTCGACCGATCGCTTCGACCTTTTTGCTCGCGTACGCTCGACGACGACGACGACGACGACGACGACGACGACGACGACGATGTCGCGACTCGCGCTTAGACAATCACGCGACAAAAGCGGCATAAGCAGGCGAAAACGCGCCGGTCGGGGGAAGCGTTCCCGATATTCAAACCCGGCCAAACTTTCCCGTCGAACGAGGCGACGTATCGAGACGCTAAGCCAAGGTTTAAGACTCGACTTAAATCCGATGCGAAAGTGATGCAACCGGTCGCAGCTGCTCGATTACCGTTTTACCCAAAGCACGTCTAAGGATACCGCGCGTTACCGGTTCCACGGGACGAGCCTTATCGGGCGATCAATCGTGATCGCCTTCGATCGATCGATCGTTGGATCGCGTCGCCGAACGACTGTTCCCGCTAATGACTGTGCGGATCCTTTCGAAAAAAACCTACCTCCCGGCTCGGGGATTTGCGACTAACGAACGCCAGACAGTTGGAACGCGACGCAGCCAAATGCGTTTCACTTTTTTCCACGCTTACCAGTTGCCGTGTATTCCATGCTGTCGCGAATCTGCGATTCGAAGGTCGAACGTCTCCGTGTGACGAACCGCGAAACTCGAATCGTTAACCGCATCCACAACCATCCTTTCGTTTCGTTTCGTTTCGTTTCGTTTCGTCTCGAGCCATCGAACGAGATTCGTCGCATATCGCGAATACGAGGGATCTCGCATCCCCTGTGCCATCCTGCTGTCTCTGAGTTACCGCGCGCCGACTATAAAACGATACTGCTCCGTGGCCGCCAGAGGAGACATATTGCCGTTAACGTTGAATTAAGCTGACCCGCGAAAGAGGGTTAGATTTCCGAGGGACGCGAGCCACTCGACGCGTCCCTGTCGTGTCCGCTCGGTCGAACCTCGGCGTCCACTATTTTGGCATTCGGTGAATCGTCGAGGAAATCTCACCGAGGTCGAGTAGTAGCTTCGCGTCTCTGCGACTGCCGAGAAAAAGGGAGCGAAATATCGGACGAGTCGGATGGCTCAGGCACTTTCATCCCTTCGTGATCGCTGTGCCGGCGGATTCGAGCTATTCCGCCAACTCCCCGAGGTTTCGCTACGGCGGGGTGTCTCGCGATTTATGCAAAATGGAACGCAGCTCCCTCGGGAGCTAGCCGGCAACGCCGTTCGACCCTCTACGCTCTACGCTATAACGCGTGCGAGGTTCGTAGCGCGGCAGGCCCCTCGTTGCCAACCCCTCCCTCCCTCCGATTTCTTTCTGCGCGTCGGTACTCGAGAAAGCTCGATCGGCCCCGGATGGGGCCCCCCTTCGCCTCGCTATTCGCGTACAACATCCTTCGACAATCTCGAACCAGCTGCACCGAGACGCCGGCTTTCACGGAACGCGTTTTCCTCTTCGCTCGTCTTCGGCCACCGAATCTCTTCGGGGCAAGTACGTACGAACGGCAATTACGCGTTTCGGCGTCGATCGTCATCGACAGGGGCGAGCTGGAGAAATTCGAAGGGACGCGATTCGGAATTCACGCAACGTTCGCGGCGATGGAAGATCGCGCAACGTTCGAAGGGTGTCGGAATAAATAGGCACTTAGGAGCCGGATGATCGAGGGACCGTGGATCATTTAATTTAATTACTTGCCGGGGGTTAATAGCAGAGATAAAGATGGCTATGCTCGTGCTGGATATTATAGAGCGTGGCCGAGAAACGCGTTCCACGCTCCACCCCAAATATAAATCGTCCCTGTGCCGCGACAAATACGACGAGGGACACCCTTCCGGAATCTCACGTTTGCAAAAACTGTCGTTCTACTTAATTTCCAGCGCCGCTTTACCTCGTTGCCGCGCGAATATCGGCCGGCGCGACCACGATTCACGCGTTGCACGAGGAAGAGCAGTCTCGTCGCGCGAGAACTCGCTGGAAGCTCGCGGCGGATAAACGCGTGACGTAGCGACGCGGTGTCTCGAGCATCAGGGTGGATGTAATTTCATAAACCGCAACTGTTGCCGCTATTCGGTTCGAAAGGGGGCACACGACTAACTGTTACGAGCTCGACCTTCTGCTCTTAATCGAGGATTCTTCTTTCCCCTCTGTTCGACGTCCGGATTTTCCAATTTCCCAAACAGTTGGCGCGCGCCGCTCCTCTTTCCGCGTTCGTGACGAAGGAACGCGATCGTTGGAGTTGTCGGTGGAAAGGCCCGGCGCGAGCAAAAACTTTGGCCGAAAGTATTCGTAAGCAAACAACCGGTCGTAGGTCTCGGCGCGTGCTACGAGGCTTCGACGCCTCTCCTTGGCTCTCGGTTCGGTCGCGCGTTCGGTAATTTCGATGGGCGGGCATATTAACGATATTCCGATGATACGTTGGGTCGTCGAGACGTCGGGGGAGACGGAGGGCGGTCCGGGGCGCGGGGGCCGGCAGGGGGGATGGTTCGAGCCGCGGATGTCTCCGGCATTGTATGCAGATGAAGAAGGCAGGGCGACAATGACTCGGGATGTCGGGGCCGAGGACCCGTTCGTTTTGAACCGAAAGAAACTCATCCGGCAGGAAAGGGGGTCCTCCTTTGGCTCGTGCTTGCCACCACCGTGCCCTTCTCGCCTCCGCTCCTCCTCGCCTCGCCTGCCCTCCGTCCATCCAGACACGCTCTTACGTACTACGTATCCATACATTAACATGTCATCATCGCGTGGAAACCGAGCCGATCGGGCCTGCCCTCCTGCTTCTCCACCTTCTTCTTCTATTCCTTTTCCTTCTGGTACCGTGGTCGTGATCGTGTACGCGCGACGAGCGACGCCCCCTGCGAGCACACGCGCGCTCATCCAACTTCTAACGAAGGTTCGCGTAGGCGTCGATCTTCGAACGCGTTTCGAGGTTTCGCGGGGAACCTCGTAACCGCGTGTTCGCGAACCAAGCTCGGCCGAAGAATCGAAAAGTCGAAGGAAAGCTACGGGATACGGTGGACGAGACGAGTTCGGTATCGCGCGCGAGGGGAATTCGAAGCACGGCGAGCTGGTCGGTCGATATGACTCGGAGGGTTGTCTGGCAGATACACGTAGACGTGTGCGAAGGTAGCGCGGGCCGACGACGACGCGGTGGCAGGCGAAAGGTAGAGACGGGACAGGGGCGTCGGTGTTGGTGTAGGAAGAGCTGGATTGGTAAACCGGTCACGTAGTGCTCGGCGATGAATGGACCCGGCGAGTCGAGGCCAGAGTCGGGAATTGGCTACTGGGCATACCTCGACCACCTACCCCACTGCGTCAGCTTTAGCCACCCCACGGCAACGTAAAATTACAAAGAGGTGCTCAAACTCGGGGTTTCTCGCGCGAGCCGATCGTCACGCGAAATTGCCTCGTCGAACGGCCGAACGAGTTTCGTCGCCTACCCGGATGCTCCTTTAACCGTCGTCTTTGGAATCCACCGAGCTCGCACTTTCGCCCTCTCCCTCTCGCCCGCTAACCGTTTTCCCTCGTGTCCGTGAATTGGACACGCGAGAAGGAGGGTACGCGGCCGCGTTTGTTAAAACGACGATCGACCGACCGACGAAAGGATAACCGACGTCGCGCGTACGCGCAATCAGGATTCCATTTGCGAAATTCTCGAGGGTCCGTCTGCTCGTTGTCAGACGGTCGAAACGATCCTTGGACGCGGAGCAACCGCAACGCGCACCCCCTTATGCAATCCGAGCCGTGCCTCTGATCTGCCATAAAGTCATTTCGTAACCCATCCCGAGGGTTAAGTACCCTCGAGTCCCAAATCCCGAGTTAAGCGAGAACCCGGCGTGTTTCGAGCTTCGCGACGCGATCGTTCGTCGTGCGGTTTCTTCGCGACTTTTCTGTCATCCGAGCGGGTTCGCTTTCGAGCGGAGAATCGAACTCGATAATCCGCCATGGGCGGAAAGCTGCGACAGCGGTGGAAGAAGCGCGAAACGAACAAAAGCGAGGGAAGGGTGACAGTTGGGCCGAGATTAAAAAATAAAAGCTCGTTGTAAATCAAACGGCTTGTCAACGAGCGCGGCGGCTGTGCCGGAGAAGGTATCTCGCGCGCGCCGGAGGAACGAGGCGGACGCCAGGCGAAAACCCTTTCGTTAATTGCGCATCGCAGATGCCGACCTTTGCAGCCGCTCTTTACGAGCTATTCTTTCCCTCGGTACGCGCCGAACGACCCTAGAAAAAATACGAAATGATCGAGCTTCTTCGTGCGGAGCGTAAGTCCGCGTCGTAAGCTCCGAAAGTGGCTCTCTTTCCGTCGATTACGACTGCCACGTCGCCTCGTAATCGTAACGCGTTTGCGTCTCGTCGCCCAGTGACCGATATTCGTAACAAATGGGACAAGAACGGACAAGAGAATTAATTAAGATGAATCTTATAATTCGTGAATTAATTTCCAAGTCGAATCGTTTAAAGAACAGAAAATCTGGCCTTAAGCGTTGCATCAACGATGGATGAATTATTTAGATGGCAGGTGCAAATTACGCGACGAGCCTTTTTCCGTTGCATACGTAGTACTTTGTTGGTATGGTGGTCGAGTTGCTCAGTTCTGTGGACTAGATAGCCGTAAACATGCTTGTCGAGAAAAATTTAAATCACAGTTCTGCTATTTTTCGAAGAGCGATGTATCGAGTGTCCACAGAGTAAATGCGGAAGAATTTGAAAAATGTACTTACGATACGGCAGAATTACACGTAGAACGTTATGCGTGGTATTTCGTGATCTCAAACTGTACGTAAAGTATTGTAATCGACGATGGGAAAAATTGTAAGATCGTTCTTATTTCCCTATCGAACTGACTCTCGAAGCAAGGCACGAGGATAGTGAAAGATTTCGAGAAAATAAGACGAAAAGGAATGGAAATACGAAAGAACTGTTTCATAATATATTGACGTGAGATTTTTCATTGAAAATAGGCATCGTGATCTACGATGACGTTAAATGATTACTTGACAAAAATGACGGACCCTACTACAAGGAATAAGAGAATATTCTATTATTTATCAATAAAACAAACTTTCAAGTAATACTGGTTTTTTAGCAATTTTTTACGATAATCGATCACTGTCCGTCTCGTGCATACTTTAAAGACTCAAGACGATTAATTGCAAGACCGGCAGCTGGCCGAGAACGCGTAGACTAACCGTACGTTCGCGCACTCGCATCCTGGATGGTTAAACGAACAAAAGACATTTTACATAAAATAATGTATTTATTGTAATACCCCACTTCGCTACAGCGATTAACATTGATTTAACACAACTTATACCGTAATTCTATATAATTATGCATTTCCACACTGACACGATGCGCCTGGCTGCGACAGGACTCTGGAACGATCGCTTGCAGCAGCACGCTACGAGACAAATCTGTAAGCTGCAACATCACAAGCAAAATCCTCTTAATGTCATCATCCGCAAACATTTTTCCGAAATTTGGCCGTCGTCGCTCGCGTCCAAGGATACGGGGCTTCCAGGTAGACGATACACGAATAGTAGGTAAAGAACAAGCGCGTGCAGGGCACGGAGTTGGCCAGCTACGAGTCTGAGATCGCCTTCCGGGGGTCCCGAACGGTCCCCGGGTATCTTTAAGCAGAGATCTCTTCTTCCCAGCGAAAGCAGGCGAGGAGGAAAGGGACGGAGGAGCAGGCCAGGGAAACGTTATTAATTGGCTACACGATAAAACAGTGTTAGTCCCCATTCGCTGTCCTTCGCCGGACCCCCCCTGGCTACTTCTGAAGATATGGGGCCACGCGACTTGGAGGCAAGGATACGCACACGCGTGTCCACGTATCCGCGCCTCCGCCGCGTATCTTCGTGTCGGAGGTCCCGGGTGTGGCAGACGTTCGAGGAAGAAGAACGTCGGCCACTTTTGGGCATCGGTGTGGCGCGTTTTCCTCCGTCCGATCGAAATTTCGCGAGATACCGACGTACCTCGACGACGAGACATCCGACGAGAAGACAAACGGTTCGCGTGGATAAAACGCGATCGGCGCTCGGTAAAAGGATCTTTGCTACGATTCGACGCGATCGATTCTTACCGCGTCGTTGCTTGTCGTAGATCGCGAGAATTTCTCCGACGTCGAGAGAATATTTTAATTTATAGGTCGCTAATTAAGTGGTAGAGAGTGGAGTGGCGCGCGAGGTAATTAAATTTGGCGCAGAACGAGCGAGAGGAGGAAAGAAACGCGAAAATACGAAAGGATTCCTCGGTTCGCTACCACCCCTGCCAGCTCTGTTTCTCTATTCTCTCTCTCTCTCTCTCTCTCTCTCTCTCTCTTTCCCGGTTCCTGTCCGCATGGTTGGCGCGCGTTCGTTTTTTGCTCGTTTCTCGGTTACAACGCAAATGCCTTGGACTTGCTTCCTCCGGTCTCCCCTGATTCTCCGGTTCGCTCCTTCTCGATTTCTCTACTACCTGAGGATCGGCGGATCCTTTGCGTCGCTCGTTACACAGTCTCCGGTGTCGATGGGTATATATATCGCGTGTGTTTCGCGTTTCATACCCCTATCGTTTCCTCTCGTCTCGCTTTCTCTCTCGGCGGTACGTCGCAGTTTCTTCTCCCTCCCTCCCTCCCTCCCCCCCTCCCGTCTGTTCGTTTTTTTACAATCGTTGTGCGTGCATGTCGACCGTTGTTGCCGTTTGCCATCGTTGTTGTTGATGTTGATGCTGATGCTGATGTTGTTGTCGTCGTCGTCGTTGTTGTTGTTGCCGTTGCTGCTGTCCCCTCCCATGGACAAGGGAGCGAGCGTATGAGCACTATAGGCCATAAGGGCTAACAAGGCGATTACTCATGCCTCCCATAAGAAGAAGTTACAAGCGGGTTCGAAGGTTTATTGCGGCAAATGGCGAAATTTGTACCTTGCTAACGATCGACCGTCTTTTTTGCTCCTCTGCATCGCGGCCCCCCTCGCGGCCGACCTGTCCTCTCCGCGTACACCCACCCCCATCCCTGTGCCGGATCCGCTATACACGGACTCGTTCTAGTCGACTCGATGGTAATAATTAACGAATCGCAACGGGTTGATCCACGATCCCGCGACTGCCGATTACCCTTCGCCTTCCAATCGTAAATTCCCCCGCGGCGCGGCTCCGCGAACGCTCGCTTTCACCCGCATCCCCCGTGTACGACCTTCTTCGCGTCCACGATCCCGCTTCCTTTTTCCGCGATACGGTCATTCTCGAAAAGCCGATGGCCGACCGAACCGCGCATAGAATAAGAGAAACAGCTGTCTTACCTCGAATCCGAAGAGAATGAGGGCGGTCCGAGGGTCTGGATCGCGGGCAATCGGCGGACCGCTCGTTCCGCACGTTCCAAGCGCCGCGAGGACCGTCGAAAATCGAATCCCGGATGGACGACCGCGATGATACTCGGTCCACAGGAGGGATCCACGGGACGATCGACGATCGACGACGATCCACGAGGCAGGAAACTGCAATTTGGTAAAGTGGTGCCTTAGCTTGGGCTCCGTGGGCTGTCGGTGTTGTGGCTTGTCGAGGTTGAAGTCGCGGGGCCACTTTCGGCCCGTGCTCCCTCCCCCCGCCCCCCCTCTTCCCGCTCGAATGCAGCCCACCCCTTTCCCGACCGGTCACCCTTCGGCATGCCCATCCTGCCGACGATCTCTCTCTCTCTCTCTCTCTCTTTCTCTCTCTCTCTCTCTCTCCTTCTCTCTGGACTGGCCCACGGCAGCCCGAGAACTCCGCCGAGCTCTAATTAGATTTTAAGTGAGAAATTGAGCCTGCCGGCAATTTTAAGGAAGCCGAACGCGCCGCCTTGATTAATATCATTATGCGTGTTCACTCGTTACATAGTTGGGCCTCGATGAAATTCCCGGATCCGGAGAACCTCGGCCACAAAAATTTCCAACCAACCACGGACCAACTCGCGCCGCGTCTCCTCGATGACGCGATACGGATTAACGAATCAGTTGCGCGCATTTTTTCCTTCAATTTATTCGCATCCGAGGGGATCTCAGGGTCGTACGCGATTGTATTTCTCTGGAGATACGTGGTTCGATAAGAGGCCGCGTTTAATGCCGCGCTAACGACGTTTCTTGCCGTGACTGATGATTTCTATCGTATCACTATCGAACGGTAACGAGTAGCGCCGTGCGCCCCTCCCCCGCGAAATTACGGAAAGAGTCAGCTGCTCTGATCCGTCTTGACTCGATTACCAGTTTTCCCCGAAGCAGCCGCTGCAACCACACGGTCACGGCCCTCCCACCGTCGCGACACAACCGACGTGCAATTAACGTAATCCGATCGATTACACGTTAGGTTTCCCGTGGTTGGATAATAGCCGCGATCGGAATTATTAGGACATTAGCGACGCTAAGTGGCCGACCCGATAATGAACGCTCGCCTGCATTAATCTGCATCCGTGCTGCGCGAGAAAGACGTTCGAGAGCGTAACTGCCAGCTCATTTTCATAATAATATTCCGGAACTTTCGATCGCGTTCGAACAATCTCGAGGACGTTATGCAAACGGACAAACGAACGGAACGCGAGCGCAAGCGACGAACGAACGAACGGAAGACGCGAGATAAAAGCGAGCCGAAACCGCATTTCACGGTGTCGTTCGGAATTTTCGCGCGTTAGCTGCCCGCAGCGTAAACAAGGACCCGTTCTCCGGTCCTTGCCGACTCGGGAAATCGGCACTCCGCAATTCGCTCGTATTTCCGTTACGGGCCACGGCAGCTATTAATCTTCGCGGTCGAGGGAAACGCGACGTTATTAATTTAAATGGCCGCGACGAAGAACCCGTCGTAAATAAAAGAATCAGCAGCGCCTCTACCACCGGAGGATGAAAAATCTACTCTCCCACAGCCCAGAGCGATCGGAGCAGGCGGCTCGACTCGTTCGAGTCGACGACGAGTGTTGCCGTTTGGACGACGTTAATCGACGAGCGAATTCGTCAACCCTCCGAGCGAACGTAATCCTCGTCCGCGTGCGTGAACGAGTGCGTGCGTGCGTGCGTGCGTGCGTGCGTGCGTACGTGCGAGCTGCCGTTAGAGACAAAACCGTGGCGACGCGATGCAAAGCGACGGTTAGGATGGCCGGTAGCGTGTCTAGCGACTTCTCCTCTGCGGGCAACGGTCATCCTGGACCGTTCAAGGAGGATGAACTCGATTCGAAAACTGGATTCCAATGCGGCCTGAAAGAGGCCGAGGCCGAGCTAAAAACCGGCGCGATTCCCTTCCGGAGGGAAACATAATAGCCAGCTAGAAACTAGAACGGTGACGGTGGTGCGAGCGCAGCAGAGCCAGCGAAACGAGGTACGAGAAAAGGAAGAAGAGGCGCGGCGAGGGATTCCGCGACGGAAAGTAAACGCGATAAAGCAGCGCAGCCGAGCTTGGCGTGCAGACGTGCAAGCAGGGGGCCGTCTGGTCGCGAAATCTCGAATCGATAACAAGACAAATTACGCGGCTACTGCTATAATTAAAGTTGCAGTAGATGCGGTATCCAGCGGCGGTAGGCAACGGACCGGCGATATCTTGGATCGCGCAGAATCCGAGAGCCGTGTATCCGCGTCCGTGGTCGCGTCGTGTCGCGTCGCGTCTCGTTGTCGCGATCGTTGGACGAGCAACGAACGGTGCATCCACTCGTCCACTCGGCCTGTCTTTCGACCGTTTGGCTTTTTCCGAGAACGGATCGGCGGATAGTGGGTACGCGACGGTCGTATCGGTGTCGCGAAGCTGGTTCACGGGCCTGGTATCGAGTGATCGGCGAGGCAGCCGGCCGGTGGAGAGCGAGCAGCGAAAAGAGGCGGAGAACGATCGCGACGAGGCGCGTTCTCGTCCGATGATAAATGATACGCTGAAACGTAGTAGGTAGCACCGTGGAACGAGTCCGCCGATACGGCGCGAAACTTCCTCCCCGCTGGGGTAACAGCCAGCCGGGGAAACGGCCAAAGAAACGAAGACGGAGGAAAGAGCGATCGCGCGGGAGAAAAAAGCCGAGCGAGAGAGCAGAACTGGCCAAAGAGTGGTCCTCGTCCGGTCTTGTGCGTCGCAGTAGCGACCGGTGACCAGCAGCAACGGCAGCAACAACAAGCAGCGCGGACCAGTGGCCAGTGAGAATCCTCCGAGCACTCTCGCGAGTCCCGAAGGCTAGAACTCCTAGGGAATTCAAGCAAAACCGGTCCAGTCGGATCCGGAGCACCCGCTGGTCAGTCCAGGCTGCCTACTATCCACTCTACTACCTGGTCTCTAGCTTCTCTGTCGCTCTCGCGAGAGAACACGTCTCTACTCTCTAGGAGAACCTTCCTTCTCTCTGTGTCCGATCTCTTCTCGAAAAATTCTCGGCCGCGAAACTGCGTAAATACACGGCTCGATTCTTGTACGGGCGCGCGATCCACACACCGAACCAGAGATTTCGTCGCGGAGAATCGATCGAGAGAGGCCAGAAGCGAGTCAGCCGCGCGCGGCCGCGAGCGGACTCCGCTTCGAATCGAAGGTCTCTTTACGCTCCGCCGTCTTGTATCGAACGGCATGCGGTAACGACGTCGCGAGATATTATCTACGCGAGGAGAAAAAGTCGAGCGTCGTGGACGACGATGACGCGATCAGGATGGAACGTCGTCGTCGTCGTCGTCGTTGTCGTTGTTGTCGTCGTCGTCGTAGCAGCTAGCGTTGTTGGGTCACGCCTATGACGAGTCACCGCGCGAACCACCTAAGGACACCTGCCCTGTCTCTCTCTCTCTCTCTCTCTCTCTCTCTTTCTCTCTCACTTTTTCTCGCTCTTGATTCGTCTTACTCGAGAGACCGGTACGAACCGGTGGCTGTCGACGCGGCGACAAAGACTACGCGGCCACCGGGTTTCGCGTTGACCCACGACCCTTCCAACATCGATCCACCTCGTCGATCCGTCACCATTAAATTCTATCACGGAAAGGTGTGTAGCGTGGCGCGCACGTGGAGCCCCTGGTTTCGGTGCGATCGTTCGCTCCCGTTGTCATCTCCCATTGTTGGTTTCTCGCATCCCGCGGCTCTCCCTCTCTCTCTCTCTCTCTCTCTCTCTCTCTCTCTCTCTCGGAAATCCTACACCGAGCATCGTTCTTTCCAGCGTAAACGCAGCGGAAATCGTATACGCTCGGTTTTACGATAATCGCGAGCGCGACGTCTCTGTAAAACTTTGCCGATGCCCGGTCTCGAGAACGGTCGTTACGCGTATCGCTTTACAGCGACGCTCCGTTTCGCGACAAGCGATCGCGCGTTATCGCTTCCCGTTAGCGGAGAAACGCGTACAGCGCACGCGGATCCCGACCCGGCCAACCATTCCATTCGCCTCTCGTTCGCGTCGACGTTTATCACGGTGTCTTAATAACTTCGCCGACTTTACGGCGTTGATCACGGCCCGCGAATCGATAACTGGCACGTATCCAGTTCGCCGTGCGAAAACGGCATCCTGGTGCTCTGTGATCGTCGCGACGATCGTCGACGGTTCGCCGTCGTCGAGAAAGAGCCCGAGAACGGGATAAACGGCGGGATCGTTCGGCGGCACGTACCGCGCTTCGATACGACCGAGATCCGAAAAGGATCGTGCCCAACGAACATGCTCGAAGGATTACGTATCCCTCGGAGCTCACCTTCGGCATTCTGGACCCGACTTCTTCCTACTCTCGTCCGTGGGCTTCGTCACCGGCACAGACAGCCGAGACTCGTGCGTGAAAGTTCACGTGCCGTTTCTAAACGCGCCACGAAGCCTCGTTCCTTCTCTCGTCCCGCGTCTCGACCGCGCCCTATCAACCTTTCCTGTTCGATCTTCGCTACGAAGGGTTCTCGAGCCTCGGTCCTCGATTTTGCGCGTTCGACGACCAAGGTCGACCAAGGCGCGAAAAGCAGATTTCCCGTTTCGGATAGAAACGGCACTCGATCGTTGATCGATGGCGGAAGAGGGCCAGAGAAACGGAGAAAAAGCCAACGAGGGGAACGAAGGGAGGAGAGGGGAGAAAGAGAGAAAGAGAGAGAGAGAGAGAGAGCAAACAGCAGAGAAAAAGAAGGACGCGTATCGGGATCGGATAGTTGGGTTGGCTAGCGTGTTCGCCGGTTTTCCAGTTTCGTCCGCCAGCCGGATTACATTCCCGAGATCTTAACGAGACGTAATTACACGGCGAAAGGTACGAAGCGACAGATGCCTTCGGAATATAGCTACTAACACGATAATTGCCGCTATTACGGTCTGAAACGTCGTATTTAACGGCTAAACGCCGTTCGCCTGCTAATCGTCCGGAGAAGCCCCATTGATCGATTGGAATTGATATCCCGCTTTGTACGAATCCTTCGTCTCTCTCTCTCTCTCTCTCTCTCTCTTTGCACCCGCTTCCAGCTCAAATCTCGTCGTACGTCGTCGTTCGAGCTTTTCTCCGTACTTTCGTTTTTGCTCGTTCATCGAAAACGCGTACGTCGCGCGTACGTCGGCTGCAGCGACACTCCGCTTCGTCGTCGTCCCGTGAAAGATGCCGCCTGAACGAGGCGACGCGCGGGAAACGCGTTTACCTGGCCGTTGGCTGCGTGTAATCCTGTAAGCGCCCCTTATTACGCTTCGCGCGGCCCATTGTCGTTTCATCTTAACTTCTACGGATTATAAACTGTTTCCTGCTGGGCATTAACGTTTTTGTTGCGAGTTTTCCATCCAGCTCCTGTCGGCTTGGCTGTCGCGAGTCCGGTCTCCCGCTGCGCGTGGCCTCGCTCCCGTTTCGCAGATCGCGCACGAAACCCTCGACTGTCGCTCGCTGGAAACGATCGCGTCGACGAACGTGAACGTTCACGCGTCCTTCCGTTCGGAAACGCCGGGATTCGCGTTTGCAACGTCATCCGCGGCCGTCGCAGCCTCCTACGCGTCGCAGCTCCGCACCGCTTCGCGTTTCGCTCGCCAGGTAGCCGAAGCAATTTCGAGAATAATAAATAATCGCGCGGCTGCTAAGGCTTATCGCGCGACACCGCGAAAAAAATACTGCCAACTGGCGTATCTTTCGCTTTGGAGCATGGCTGGCCGATGCACGGATAAACGCGGATCCATAATTCCTCTTTCTCTTTTCCCAACGCGCGTACCATCCGTAATTAATGAACACCGTGTAGAATAGGGAGAATTATTGCTCGCTTACGGGCGCGCGCGAGTTCTTTTATGAAAGGGCCCGAGATTGAAATCGTGCCCACGGATGCGCCGCTCCCGCGGAATTTATGCTCGGTCCATAAAACGGAGAAAGGAATGCGTCACTGGACACATGTCGCGCCACCGGTCTTCCGATTCGACGCAACAATGTCGCCTCGTATTTATCACCGATGCGAGCCGTGGAATAAATTGTCGTCGCTTTTAACATCGTTCCGCCGGTGCTCGTGTCTCTGCGCAAAGTTTTCAAGATATCGCATTGTCCGGGCGAAACTTTTACTCGACGCTGGCGATCTACCATGCACCGAGAACAGTCGCAGCCCGGTGCGTATCAAAAATCGAGAAACCATCGACGTGACAAATTTTATAATCGCGACGAACACGGCAATTTAAACGCGTGATTAACGCTGTGTGTGTGTGTGTGTGTTTGAAACGGTTAACTCTACAATACCTAGTCGCGGATAGCGTGTAACGATGCATGTTCTCGCCGCGTACCGATGGTAAAGTTCAAGGCAAACTTCCAATAACTCGAACAAAGACGTTCAGCGGAAAAAAAACGTGTGACGCAATAAAGCTCGATGCGAAAAAAGAAGAGTGAAAAAAGCGGGATTGCGAACCCGGCCGAACGTTTATGCGACAAACATGGCCATAATAACGACGACGCGATGACTCGACGGACAGGAAAGCGAACGGAAAACGCGAAAATCCCGCGAACACAGCGTCTCTTTTTCGAGAGCTGTAACACGAGCTGCGAACAAAAGCGAAAAACCAGCAGCGGAGACGCTGCGCTCTGGAATCTCTTGCTCTCGTTTCTCTCCCTGTTCCGCCTTCCTGCAAACACCGCGTCTCTTTTCTCGCCTACCGTAGCCACCGCTAATACGACCGGACAACAATGCGGACCCGTCCGCATTGCACGCGTCCGACCGCTAATTCCACGCGTTTCTTTTTTTCGCCCCCAGTCCGTGTTGCTCTTACCGAGTCACACCCTGCCCTCGCCTCCTCGCTTCTGTCTCTACGCGCCTAGCTTCCCTTCTCCTCTCATCCCCGCCCCATCTTTTTCCCGTTCTTCGAGGCGCTCACCCTTCGACACAAGATCTCGACCAACCGTCCCAGTGGCCGAGCCTGGAATTGGATTTCAGGAAGGACTTTTTGCCACCTCCGTCCCATCTGCTTGGCACGCTTCCGTGTGTCGCGTTTACCAAATACGACGAGAGCTACGGCTCGAGAAAGGAAGTGGAAAAAACGAGATTCGTCTTCGATCGTACACCGCCTGGATGAAAATCCCACGCGACTGATCGAAATGGAAGGCTGATCCGTGTCTCGAATCGACGAGCCTAAATCGTACCGACGCCACGGAGACGCGCGAATCGCACGGCACGTTCTCCGCCGTCGAACGCCGATTCCAGCGAACGTAACTCGATTTTCGGACAACTTTCCATCGGTAACGAGACCGCCACGAAACGGTCTCCGGCGGATCCAACCGTCGAATTACGTTCGATGGACGATAGGGTAAAAACGGTCGTACCGGTTTCACGACAGCGGTTTCCACGATCACCGGTACCGGAGGACGGTCGATCGTACGCGCTTTTTCCCCGCGAATTCCACGGCCGAGGAACGATAATCGTCCCCCGATAACGATCTAATTCGGGTTTGTCGTTGGTCCGAACGCCATCGGCTCGAGTTCTCGGTGACGAACCCGGTAGCCAGGGCGATTGCCGAGCGGATCGATCGCTGCTGCGACGAAGAAAGCGCGAGGAGGTCTCGTTGGGAAGGCGTGGAGCATCGGTTGGAATATCGGGAAAGGCGGTAATCGGTGAAACGTTCGGGAAACCGTTGCTCGATCGAGCAATTAAAGAGGGGACGCGCGACATGGATAGGATCCCGACGGGGCCAGAACCGACGTCCTCTGAATACGTAACGCGGCGGCGGGAAGAGAGAGCGTATCGTCGCATCGAGCGTGTCGGTACACTAAATGCAGGCTATCGAGCTGGAGTTTCCCGCAGGTAAATATTTCGTCGGCGTGGCGTGGTTCGACTGACGGGGAGAACGGTCGTTAAATTTGTCAGCGGGCCCGTGGCCGGAATTCGTGCTCCGCAATCCCTTCGGGCCGGTATCGAACCGGCTTCGCTCCGCTTCACGGCGCTCTAGTTTATCGCGCCACCCGATACATTCGCTAGCTCGATAGCGCCGCTCCGCGCTTCCGACTCTTCGTCCCTCGCTCCCCGAAATTTGCATCGCATTTACATCCGATTGCGGCGCAACGCGGGCTGAAAGTGGCCCGAGAGATTCTACTCTCTCTCTCTCTCTCTCTCTCTCTCTCTCTCCCATTTCTGCCCTTCGAGGGTCAGGGACGCCACGGTCGCGTCTATGAATCGACCGTTGCCATTTCGGCTAACTGGCTAGCTCGGTGGATCGCGTTCGCGAAGAGACGGCACGATGATCGCGAATCGCGGAGACACGACGATTAGACGACCGACACGGAAGCGGTAGAATTCGACGAAACGTCGAGTGGTACCGTCGACTCACCGCCTACTCGACGATCGAGCATTCCTCTGGATTTCCGAATGAGCGCTCAAGGTAAACCGAGAAGAGTCAGGGTCATAGGTGCTGTTACGTCGGAATTGAACATTATTTTCAGCGAGTGCCGGCCACTTAACTTGGGCGACCGCGTGTGTGCGCGTACGTGCGTGTCATAGGTCCTATTATCGCGGTCACTCGGTGCCGGACGGACCGACTGTACGAGTCTGCCAGCTAAAGTTCGCGCCGCAACCGTTCGACCCATTTCGTCTTCCACCGGATAAGCCTAGAACGAGCTTCGCGACGAAAATCGCGTCGGCCGCGTTCTTGTCTCTCGGCTCGTAGAGTCGGTCGATCGGCCGGAATCGCGCGACAACGGCAGGACTCTTTAAACGAACCGGCTAGCAGTCCCTTCGATCGAATCGAATTCCGATTAACTCGCGCTGCGACCGTTCGCGGTTTCCGATTTCTCGTTAGCGAGAACCCTCGAGCACCCTCGTTCCTTCTCGACCTTTGCTCGCGCGATAGAATTTCCTTCCGCGTCTGCTCCAACGAGTTCGTCGACGATGGGCGCGTATCGAAGGACGCGTATATTACGTTTCCACGCGGCCACGAAGAACGTGGAAGTGGGCGACCGCTGCGAAACAGCGACCGCTGACTGATTCCACCTGCCAGATTTCCGGACCAGATTTAACCGCGAACGACGCGTACGTACATCGAGTAACTGGATCTTACGAGCGACGAATGCGTCCGAACGTCGAGAAGCTGGCAAAACGACACGCACGGCATACGAGACGCGGATTCGACCGAGGAACAAACTCGCGATTTCTATCGCCTCGTATCGATTCGTATCGCTTCCTATCGCCGAGTCGACACCTTCTCCTTGACATTTTCCCTCGACACCTACGGACAGGCGAGGTTGGTTCGCGGAATCCGGTCGCCGAGCGACGGACGCGAGGACGAGCCACAGAGTCGAACGAAGTGACGGCGAGCAACGAGCTAGATATAGTCGCGGGGTTGATAGCGGCGCGAGGAACCGCGTTCGACGGCGGTCGATCAATGGGCAGCGAAGAAGGAAGAAACGGAGGATGCGGCGAGGCGAAAGTACGAAAAGAGCGCGCGTCGGCTCGATCGGGGCATCGATAAAATTGAGAATGCACGCGGTCTCCCGGTTTTAATGAATGAACGTCTCGTGGATGCGGTAAGGGGCAGGCAGCAGTGGGGAGGGGTGCGGACGGAGAAGAACGAGCCACTGGAAGGGGGAGGGGGGACGTTGGTACGCGGAGAAACAACACTGGAACGCGGCGCGCACGCCTCTGCCATAGAGGAGAGTTAACAGGCGTTTGTATAACGGCGGGACGTAGCCGGAACGGATAGCTCGCCGCGTCCGTACAGATCTACATAATGTTTATTATGCTAACCTAGGCCAACGCGCTTGCATCAACAAGTGTTATATTATCATTCAAATAAAATGTTTTAATCTGCATACGTTTTATCGGCCTCCCGCGGTCATGCGGAATGTGCCAACGGCACGAGACACGCGTTCCATGCGGACCAGACACGCGCTCGCCCGACTTCTCCCTCCCTCCAACCCTCCGGACTAGACCAGCAGCCTTTCGTCCTTTTAAACTTTTCGCATACCGGCGTCCTTCCCCGATCTTCGACGCGTCGCGCCATTATAAATCCATCCGGGATCCGCTCGTTTCCGATCGAGAGTCGACCCGGTACAGCTGCAAATTTCTCTTCTGCCCGAAAGCTCGATCGAATTACTCGTCGGCGACTGCACCGTGGATTCGATTGTCTGCAAATGTTGCTCGCGCGCGGCAACGCCACCGATAAATATACTCGTCGATCCAATTACCGTCGACGAGCACTCTGTCCGTCTGTTCGGAAAACACCTCGAAACCTCGCCGTCGGATCGTGCACGGCTAGACCTTCAAAGCCGATTGCGTCAAAAAAGAAAAAAAAAAAAAGAAGAAAGAAAAAGAGCGTGACGCGCGATAAAACGCTAGGGGAGGGTGCTGGGTCGGGCAGGAAGCTTTCGCACGAAACGCCGTAATCCGATGGTTAATATCGGTCTCGAGGGTCGGCTTGGCTCTGTTTGCCGGGCACAAAGCGGCACACGCACGAAACGATCGCCTCGACGACAGAGTGGAAATGCACGTAGCACGAGCACGTTGCGTCACGTAAGCGGAAAAGGGCCGTGGACCCGTGGAAAAAAGTCACCGATCGAGCCGCGCGTACCAACTGAAAGCGTGACGGCACGAATTCCAGTCAACGCCGATCCGTGTGACGTATAATGGAATTAAGCGTTCGCGTTCTTGTCGCCGACAGCCAGACCCTGCGAGGAAACGACACGGTCGACGAGAAACGTAAAAAACTGTAAAAGCTCGAGAAACACGTCGAATCGACGGTCGTACGACACCCGAAAAATCCAGCGAGCGAAACGATCGTCGATTCGCGAAAAGGACGAACGAAGGCGTGTTATTACGAACGAATCGACGAATACGGGAATTTCCAGCGAAGCGTTTCGCCTCCTTCTTAAACATCCATCCGGTTAGGCAAAGAGTCGTGGCGGTTGTTCGATCGTTCGTCGGGCAAACCTAAACCCAGACGTCGATTCGCGCGAATCGAGGCGAAGAGCGAAGAAGAGGAACGAAGATCGGTCGAATTTCTTTCCCATTGGCACGAGTATCCTATCCTGGGATGGGATATTTCCGCGACACCTGTGTTTTCGTTATTTAGCAATGCAAATAGATCACCGGTGACGCATTATCATAATTAAACTCAATACTTGTAACTCGTCACGTCATTAGCAAAATTCATCCAACCGGTAGGGTACGGTTTATTCGGCTGTCCGTAGAGCCGCTAGACAAAGTGGAAGCGCCAAGGGAGGGAGGCCCGATTCGATATTTTCTACGGCTGATGCAAAAACACTCGTCGAAGCAACGAGAGCTGCGCAGAAAACACAGTCCTCCGGAAACTGATTGGTCGACGGCGAGAATTCAAGCGTCAAAGATCGGCTGAGCGATAAATCTTTGCGAGTGCACGCGAGCAAAAACGGCACCTATCGAACGAGAGGGAAGAAGAACGAAGGAGAGAAAAACGAAGAAACTGGCCTTGAAAGCGCAACGTAGCACCCCACGCGTCATAGGCGGCCGTAACGTAACGTACTAACGGTGCCAGAGTGTCAGAGGGCACCGATCGTCGGGTTTCCCGTGAAAAAGTTTCCACGCGATCGACTGGTCGCGCGAGCGGATCGAGCGAGCAATTACGCGGGCGTCGCGCGTCGCGCGGCTTCGCGGTTGCATATGTTTTTGGCTTAGTCAGTAGATCGGTGGTGGACGTTTGCCCTCAATTAACTTCATAAGTGAGTAAGAAGGCGTGCGGCCAGCCGACCGACCGCCACGCCGGTTCGCCCGTATTTTACGCGTACTCGCGTGAATTCGACGCGATCTCACCATGCCGAACGACTGGAAAACGAACGGAATATCGTAGCAGCGAGATCCGTCGTCGCGAAGCTTCGCTCTGTCGCGGATCGGCGACGAAACGAACGGAAATTTTCCTGGAGAACCGGGCAGGTCGTTCGACGCCGAGACCGCGGCGAGCGTTGGCAGATCCCGTCACGATCATCCGCTACCTAAACGAGCGACGTACGAGCGGTTTTCGATCGCTCGCCGTTGTCCTACGGCCTCGATCGGCTCTCGCGTAGCCGGCCGCACGCGTGTACGCTGGCGCACACGGACGACGGGGCCGCTGTTTCGACGCGTATAAAAACGGCGTCGTCCGTAGAATCAGCGAGGCACTCTCGCGAGTCACGCCTACGCGCGTGTTTGCCGCTCGCGAGCAACGAATACAAGGGAGAGAAAGCGAGCGCAGCGGAGGTGCGACGAAGAAAGGCGAAAGACAAGGGGGAAACGAGGTAAGGCGAGGCGAAGAGAAGCGCGTTTACGTGTGGCTAAACGTGTACTCGTGCGCACGGAGAACGAAGCTGTACGCGCGAGTCGTACAGGTGTACGTTTCGCGAATGCGCGCGTAGGCTCGTTTACTTAGCCAATGCCATACCTGAGTTATTTATCTGTCTTTTGCCCGGCAGCGCCAACCGAGAATGCCTCTATATACGAGCCAACACTCCTAGCGAGCTATGCGCGTGGGTCCGGAGTTGTTCAAGGCCTACCTGCTTGCTTTGCTTCGACGCGCGATCGCTTCTCTGCCTCTCTCTTTCTCTCTTTCCCTCCGTCCCTGCTGTTCTAGCCGCTACGCAATATCGCGACACGCGTCGTGAGAAAAACCGTCGGAAAGCCGGAGAGGCGAAACGAGAGACTGTCCCCGAGTGTCGAAACCCGGTTGTGGCGATTGTCGGATCGCGGAGATGGACGCGGGAACCGCGCGAAATCGATGTTCGCGTTGAAAATCGAAACGCGAGGTCCAAACGGATTCGAAACGGGTCGGAAAAACGCGCGAGACGCGATCGAACCGACGACGAGTCGAGCCGCGTCCTCGCTGGACGAGGAAGATGGTGGATCGCGGAGGGGAGAAGAGACGAAGAGGAGTGAAACGCGTTGGGCGTCGATCGGAGGCCACGAGAGGAAATCGTAGCCGGTGAAACGTCGGTCGCGAGAGGTGTGGGTATACCTAAAGGATGGACGAGGCTCGTACGTGGCTCGACGAGCTGTCCGTAGCCGGATTGTCAAGTGACGTCAGCGCACCGGAAATGGAATGTAGGTAGCTGTGCTTATTAAGCTTCGCTGCCAGGCCGGAGAGGAAGAGACGAGCCGCGGGTACGAGCGGAGAAAGAGAAAGAGAGACGAAAAGGAAGAGGCGAAGCGAACTAGCACGGCCAACAGCGCGAGAGAAAGAGAGAGAAGGACGAGGTTCAATTGTTTCCTCCGCACACGCGTGCCGCGAGTGCCGCGTGTCGTCGACGTCGCTCGTTCCTTCTCGGCCGTGCACGTTCGACCACGGATGGACGTAAGTACGTATACCTACGTCCGTTCGTGAACGACAGAACAGAAACGGCAGAATCGGCGACACCGATCGCGACGATCGGTACGCGACCACGCCGACCGACCAACAACGACCAACGACGACCGACCGACGGCGACCGCGTCGCCACCGAAGGCGCATCGACGGCCAACAACGACGACCGCCGTACGTTCCTAGTGTGGGCATCGGCTATTAAATCAATGCGCCGCTGTCACGATCTGTTCACGCCTCGCTAATGCGTTCGTGGAATGTCAACGAGTCGAGCGTTGCGCTCGCGGAAACTCTCGAGATCCCGGAGAGTCACTCGCCGATTACGCGACGACGCGTCGTGAATTAAACGCGCTTCCAGTTTCGCGGATACGTTAAGAACGACACGGGACGGATGGCTGGCTGTTCTCCGCCATCGTCGTCGCGAACGAACGAACGCAGCGACGGCCGCGACGACGACGCCCGACTACGGACGAGAAAGATTCGAGGACCTCGTGAAAGGTGTTTCTGTAATTACGGTGTTCCGGTTAAGGTCGCGCGTTACGCGCCGCACGCCTCGAAAGGCTACCAGGTTGCCTCTCTATACTTTTATCTCGACCGACTGTTTAAACCGACGCAACGCCGTGCGCGCTTTGCCAATGCGCGCGAGTCGTGGAATGTCAACCGGCCGATTGGTCTGGCGCCGTAAGTCATCCAGGCGAAAAAACCTGTCAGGAAGGACGCCGAAGCTGTTCGAACGCGGATCGGAAAGCTGGATCGTGCGATGACGACGATTCAACGTCTAATGGCAGTCCCGATCGAACGCGTAATTCGCGAGACGATATTTCCGACGTATCGACGAGCCCTTTTAACGACGAGAGCGTTGGGGGACGAACGGTAACCGCGAATCTGCGGTGTTATACGCAGACGTCACGGTACGCCTATAACGATAATTTCGGTAGGTGTGAACGAAACGACCGTGGCGAGCGAAGGGTTGCGAGCCGCCGACGTGCCGACCGAAGGAGGAACGAGGAGGAAACAAGAACGCTTCCGAGAGCGCATGTCTTGTCGGCTTCGAAGGGGGTAGAAGCCGGCGCCTGCGCTTCGCTCCGCCACTCTTCAATTTCCCTGCCCTCGTCTCGCTCTCGCTCTTTCGAGTCTTTCTTCTTTCCCGCTCCCAGCAGCTCCCATCTTCCATTCTGGTTTCAGTACGCCACACTTTCCGCCTCCCGAAGTCGCGTTCCTCTTCCATCACCGTCCTCCGCCTTGCTTTCTATTTCCCTTCCAGCTGCTTTTTCTCTCTCTCTCTCTCTCTCTCTCTGTCTCTCTCTCTCTCTCTCTCTCTGTCTCCTCGTTCATCGCGATCTCTCGTCGTTCCTTCTTCGGCTCTGTTTATCGTCTTTCTGCCTCCATCGCCTCTCTCTCTCCGTTCCCCTCCGCCGTGCCACGCCGCACCGCTGCTCACCGTGTCTGTACCGTGTCGTTGCGAATCGGCTCCCACCTCACCGACGCCGATGGTTTCACCCCCTTTCCAAGTGGCACTCATTATTCGCGCGTGTCACGCACCGACGAGGTGAAACCATCCGACGACGATTTCCTACTCGACACCTGGTTTCGCGCCTTTTCCACTGCCGCGCGCGTTCCCATCCCTTTTTCTCCTTCTCCGCTCGCCGTCGTCCGATACACACGGATATTACGCAAGCCGATGGATTCGCGGGTTAAAGAAAGACCGACTAATCGCGCTGCGATCTCGTTAGGAGGACGAATTCAAAGATCCTCGACGACGACGACGACGACGACGACGACGACGACGACGACGACGACGACGACGACGACAATGACGGCAACGGGGGACCGGTTGGTCGACTCTGTTGGTTATGTCACTCCGCGGCGCAAAAATTCTGTCGCCTCGTTTTGCGCCACAGCGTCTCGAGAGATCCTAGAATCGATAGAGAAGCGCGCTCGCCGGATCGAAACCTGTTCTTAAAATTGATTTAACGGTTGTCCGTTCCAGGCTGGCTCGTCGATTTCCCTCGAAACACGAACCGAACAAAGAATTCCTCACCCGAGGAAAGGAATAATCACCCCTGCGCGGTATCTCGCCGGTTAATCGTACGCTCCTTGCCATGCATAATTAAAGGCAATTCGCGCTTCCACGTAATAATCGGACTCGCGTGGATGCGCTCCGAAGCAGCACGAGCCGAACGTCTCGCCTCGTCTTTCACGCAGAAACCGGAAGCGCGTGTCCGACGGAACGTCCAACCGACTCTCATCGTCCAACCTCTTTTCTCTTTCCCATCGGACCGTCTTACGCGTCTTCATCCGCGGATTTCCCAACGAACCTGTTGCCCGTCACTCGTGACTCGTCGCTCGTATCGACTATCGGTTTCGCCCGAGATCGATCTGTCGTTTCTAGCTCGCGCGCGCGTTCGCTCCGAAGCGTTAGAAGGATCGTTATAGCTCTCGAGCAGAGAGCGTCGGTAAATCTGCCGAACGACCGACTGGTTTGTCTACGCGAGAACGCTGGATTACTACTTGTCGGCGCTATCGACCATCGTCTGTCCGATTATTAATATCACCGTCCGACCGCGCGAACGCCGCTCGAGTAGCTGGAAGATCGTAACGCGACACCTTCTAGCAACGCCTCTCGGACACGGCGCGAGATTTATTCCATGACACGCGGTATAAACTCGCGAATAAAGAGGAGACTCCGTCGCTCGGTTGCGAAACGCGAAATCAAACGGATTCGACCAAACTGCGAAACGATAACCGCACGGAGATTTACGAGACGCTTGATCGGCTTCCGAATCATGACGATCCGAACGCCCGCGTCAACGACGCCGCGAGTCACGCGCGTTTCCCTAAACCAGCGTACGACGTGGCTCTTTGCGTTTCACTCGACCATATCTTTTCTTATCGACGGCCTCTCGGCGTTCCACGAAGTTTCCAGCGTATCCCGAAATCCCAGCTGTACAAAGTATCGTAGTCGATCGACGCGAATCTAGCGTGACGTTTGCTTTGCCAAAAGACGTTGCGCAACGCAGCGAGCTGCCTCGTCTTTCCATCGCCGATTCCAATCGAGCGTCTCGCTTCCGCGAGCAAAAATTGGACCAGCCAGAATCTACCTCCAATTATTTCGCGGCCGATTGGAATCATGACTACGCGATTGGAAACGCGCTAACTACTCCGTCGTTAGAGACGAGCCGTGCGTGCGACCGTGCAATCTCGTTTCGTCGCGCGGCAATCAAAATTTCGCCGATATAGAAAGTAGAATCTAATCCGACGCGCGATACTCGAGAGAAAGAAACCGAATCGATCTACAGCCGGGTATTTTTCGCCAGGAAAAAACGATCAACGTGGAGACATCGACGATCGTCCATACGCGCGTCCAAAAATCGTCGTACGAGGAGAGGATTCTTTGGGAAACGACGAACGAGAACCGAGCGATCGCACGCTGAAAATCAATTTCTTCGCGTTTCTCTTCGTCCGCGTGTTACGTCGATGGAAGAAACGAAATCGCCGATCGAATAGAATCGCCGTTTCCCTGTTCATTCCGCGTCGATCGAACGTGCTTTTCTTCCTTTTTTTCTTTTCTGAATATTAATTATCTGCTTGTCGCTTCGCCTATCGGCATGATTAACGGTTACGCGTGCTCGTTTCATTATCCCGGTTAATAATCGTTACGAGAAGGATGTTCACGAGGCGCTTAGTCGCGCTTCGAAATCAGCTAGCAACCTTTTTCGAAAGTTTCTGATCGATTCGTCCACGTTCTAACGCGCGAGTCGCGCGACTTTGCGAACCATCGAGTAACCACGGATGATCTTTACCGATTACTCGATCACCGATGGCTCAGTGAACGACGCCCTAGCGTTGATCGTCCGCCATCGTGGATCGTACGCTTTCTTCGGGTAAAATGATTCTTGACAAAAGAAGCATAAGACGTGAAGTACGTTGTTGTATTACTTTCATGTTGTTTATTAATTAAAATTCAGTAGTAATTTAGTTTCTGCCATTCTAACAAAACGTCACCACCATTCGCCAGATCTTTATTTTACGTTAATAATAATTAATGTTTAATTATAATAATATACAGGGAGAAGGAGGAGCTGTTTACAGTTTGCGCGCATTCGTGATCGTTTTTACGTTTCGTTTCGATTCGATTCATCCTATGCGTATTACGCGTGATTTGCGTACGATCTTTACATGCTTTTCGTCGTCGGCCTCTCTACCTTTCTTTCCTCTTCTTTCGTGCTTCTGCCACTCGTTCTCTTTCTCTCCTTTCTCTCGGACACGCATCCGCGCGCACACACGCACACACACACACACACACACACACGTTCTTTCACGCTCTCTGTTGCACTTTTCACGCGCGCATCCTTGTGTCCTTGGCATAAAATTTCACGCATATCGCCGAAAACCAGCCGGAAATCGAAGAGCTCGATCACGCTAACGAGCGACAGTCGCCGAAATTCGGAATCGTTGCGATGGCTGGCGGAAACGGTCGAGACGCGGGTTAGTCTGCGATTTTCTCCGAAGAATAATCTTCGTCGCGTGTCACGCTCTTCGATTCCGTCCGTTTCCCTTTAGCGTCGTGTTAGCAAGACACTTTGTTCTATCGTTTCTTCGCACACATCGTTTCTCTCTATTTACAAAACGGCGATTGAACGCAACGCCTCGCGTATCCTGTCGCAGTTTGTCGTAGCGCGGCGTGTCGAGCCGGAAAACAACGCCGATTCGTTGCACCAATAAAATCGCGTACGTTTAGACACGGTGTCCGTACGATACAACGATCCGTGATCTCTATCCTTTGCCGTCTTCGGTGAAACAAACGATCGAACAACAAGAGGCAAACGCGACCGAACGCGAAAGGATACGCGCCGCTATACAGACAACGATCAACAAAACAACCGTACAAACGATTTCGCTGGACTTTGAAACGCGAAATCGTTGGTCGGGGTGCGTTTTCTTTCGCTTCCGTTCGTCCTCGCGTCAGGCCGCTTCGTATCGAAATCGCGGCCTCGCGATGATAGCCGAGGCCGGACTCGGATAAAGCGCCGACACTCGAGCCAGTTGAGCAAATAATCACAGAAACCGTGTCACCGATAACGCGAGTAATCCCGACACGAAACGTCGACTCCGTGAATTGTCGCCTAATGAAGTCGTATTAATCGCGCGGAGAAATCGAAGAAACGACTCCCGGCTCGAGACAGTCTTCTTCCTTTCTCTCTCTCTCTCTCTCTCTCTCTCTCTCTCACTCTCTCTCTTACTCTCTCTCTCTCTTACTCTCTCTCTCTCTCTCTTTCTCTCTCCGATCGACGATTTTCGTGAGAGAAACCGCCGCCCGGAGAAAAAGCAACGTCTTAACGAGCCCGAAAGATTCGCCCGCCTGTACGAACGTATCATTAGCGGAAACGGGACGACGGATCAGGGAAACTAGCCGCGTCCCAAACGTTAAACGCCTTCTAACGAGCAGCTCGCGCCGTGATCATCGCCGCGATTTGAATCTGTCTCCTATACATACTCCGGCCACTCTGCTTTCGAAACCCGCCGCCCCTAAATAGAATCGTCGGGACGAGCGCGTTACCTATTCCAGGTTGTTCGTAGTCGGATCCGCCGAACGATTCGTAATAGGTACCGGGACGGTTTAACGGTCGGCTTTATGATTTTTTAAACGTCGTTGGTCGATGTTCCGGTATTAGTAGAAACGTCGATTCGAAGGGTAGATCGGGAAACAAGGTGGAACGAGGACGCACCGGTTGTCCACCGGACGAATTCGAGCCGTTGAGAAATATCGAGGGGGTGGTCCGACCCTTGATCGCGACAAGTCAGACATTCCTGGCACAAATCCTACGTTGTTACGCTGGCCGTTCGACCGGCCGTTATATTTTGTCCTTTTACACGAGCATTCGGAGACGTAGGTGCGTCAATTACGCGGCGAGAAAATTCAACGTATAAAAAATTTTATCGAGTGTTGGATCGTAACGAACGCGTTACGACGATGGGATCACGTTCGAACAAGCCGGCGAAAAGACACGCAGCTTTCGTTCGATACTCGGCGAAAACCGGGAAACCAAGAGAAAGAGAGAGAGAGAGAGAGACGTATGTACGACCGAGCGAAAACGAAAAACGAGGATCGAACAGACGGCGATTACGTTTTGTAAATACTCTGGCGAATTTTCCGAACGGTTTGCGAAAGCCGATGTCATCGGACGTACGTCTAGTTTCTTCCGCGTATCGCGACAACGACGTCTCAACCTCGAAATGTAACGAGTTCGCGACCGCGACGCCGAGACCCGTCGAACCGTGTGAAAACGACGCGAAACGTCTTCGTCGCAGCAACTTCTAATGCCGATGAACGAGTCTCTTGGCCGATCGTACGGCGAAAACACCGATTTGCGCGTGACTGAGCCCGCAGTGAAACGAATATCGGTTCGACGGGACGCGCGTCGAATTCACCTCGAACTTTGATCGTTCGAATTAAGAAGGACCGCGAACTAGGCGACTTTTTCGATTACGGAGGCGTTCGTTGCGAGGTACGATCGGAAGCAACGGGGCACCGTTGAAGACGAGCAGGCAAGGATCAGAGAGAGACGGGAGAATGACAGAAAGAAGAGAGGAAGAGAAACGAGAAAGTGCGAA